>NW_006206507.1:2065363-2077456 GCF_000334495.1 Tupaia belangeri chinensis
CAAAAAAAAAAAAAAAAAGAAAAAGAAAAAAAAAAAAGATTTGTTAGCAAAAATATAAAACTATATTTGCATAGAATTATTGATTACAGGATTATTTATTTATCGAGTCTTTTTTTTTTTGAGAGGTTTTTGCTATAGGGCGCCTACACTCATGATAAAGCCAAACAAACAGAGAGACAGAAAGTGAGAAATCACCCCCCAGGGGGGATGGCCACACCGTAATCCCTTCTCCTCCATTTTCCTCTCGGGATCTTGGGCACGCACGCACACGTGCCCGGCATGAGTTTAAGCCACTGGGTCTGGGACTTGAACCATGGTCGACTACATGGGAGTCCAGCAACATAGCCACTATGCTAATGGCTGCTCTGTTTTAATGTATATTTTGGTTTGGAACTATGTAAAAAGCTGTTAAATCTACACAAAGGAGTTTTATTCAGTTGTTAAAGAATGAGAGGATTCTCTATGTACTGCTATAAAGTAAAATAATAATAAGGTAAAACAAACATATATAGTATATTATTACTTTGATCTATATTGATATACAAAAATTGCTTATATTAAAAATGGATGGGGACCAGCAGTTGGCGTAATGGCTATGTTGCTCTACTCTTATGTAGTCTACTGTGGTTCGAGTCCCGGACTCAGTGGCTTAAACTCACGTCAGGTGTGTGTGCCAAGGAGAATAGAGGAGAAAGGTTTGTGGTGTAGTCATCCCCCTGGGGGGGGTGATTTCTCACTTTCTGTCTCTGGCAAGCACATGTGCCCTATAGCAAGAAAGCTCTCCAAAAAAAAAAAAAAAGATTGGATGAATAAATCAGAACATATTTAAAAAGATGAACAATATGTGGAGGGCACATAACTAGAAGCTAAACTCTCCTAAACTGCCCTAAATATGCTACACTTTATAGCTTTGATGTTGTAACCATGAAAATGTGTTTTTACATAATTTTAAAAAATTGACGCAATAAGCACAAAAACAATACTTAAAATAAAAAATAAAATGAGCTGGGACCAGCGGTTAGCATAATGGCTATGTTGTTGGACTCCCATATAGTCGACCGCTGTTTGTGTTCCCGACCCGGTGGCTTAAAACTCATGCTGGGCGCGTGTGTGTGCGTGCCCAAGATCCCGAGAGGAGAACGGAGGAGAAGGGATTACAGTGTGGCCATCCCCCTGGGGAGTGATTTCTCGCTTCCTGTCTCTCTGTCTCTTTCTGTCTGTCTGGCGAGTGCATGCGCCCTGTAGCAAAAACCTCTCCAAAAAAAAAAAAAAATGAAAAAATAAAATGAACTAATAAATCTAACTTTGATTCAACATGACCATATGAATTATATAAATAGGAAGTATTATGGATGACTTTAAATTTCATAAATTTATTACAGATACATAGTGGGTTATACTATGATATAAAGATAAAAGGATATACCTGAAAATTTTAAACATGTTTTAGTAATTGTACTATTATAATATCTTGGATTGTTCTTTTCTTATTAGTAGGATGAAAGAATTAGGAAATATGTTAATGTAATTAGGAACAAAAATTTTCAGAGTAAGTGAGAAGATAAAAATAATTTAAATTTGAATAGGAAGTATTCATCAAGCTGCACTCTCTTTTAACAAATGCTTGTTTTCTTACTTTGTCTACTCAAAAGGCCTGGAAACTATAATCAACCTCTAGCAATGAACGCTCCTAGTACCAAGATCTTTTTTTTTTTTTTTTGGAGAGGTTTTTGCTACAGGGCGCGTGTGCTTGCCAAACAGACAGAGAGAGACAGAGAGACAGAAAGAGAGAAATCACCCCCCAAGGGGGATGGCCACGCCGCAATCCCTTCTCCTCCATTCTCCTCTCGGGATCTTGGGCACGCACGCACACGCGCCCAGCGTGAGTTTAAGCCACCGGGTCTGGGACGCAAACCGTGGTTGACTACGTGGGAGTCCAGCGACATAGCCATTACGCTAACTGCTGATCCCGTACCAAGATCTCTTAATACCATTTCTTGCCCCTTCTAGGGACCACAATATTTTGTGGAAATGGGAGACCTGAATCTAGAGTAAGAAAGGTGTCAAAGACTATTTCAGTCACAGTAAAAACCAAGAACTTAACTTAGAAGAGGTTCTCAGTTGAAAATTGGGAATGGGGGGCACTGAACATCAGTATTAAAACTAATTGCAATTAATTGATATAAAAATACATGCTTTTTATGACAAGGTTTGTTAATGTAAAAATTTAGCCAGTTTATATTTTTCATGGCTATTTTTATACATTTGGACTTTTTTCTATTATCTCATTTTTTTATTTCTTTTTTTCCATTATTCTATATATCAATAGTTTCTTTTTGTATTACTCTTTCAGACTGACTGACTGGTTAGTGTGGTTTTCTCCCTATTTTCCCTGTCCTCCCAGTTGGTTTGAAATGTACACACACACACACTGTACTTTTTGGTGGTGGTTCTTTAAGTGATTACCCTTGAAATTTTCTTTGTATATCTAACTTATTTTATTTTAGTAAAGATTTATTTATTTTTTAATGTTTATTCGTTATTATTATTCTTCAGTTTTGACCAGAGAGAGACAGAGAGAAAAGGAGATTGAGAAAGCAAGTCACCAGGTTCGGGACTTGAACTGTGGTCGGCCATGGGGGAGTCCAGTGCTTCACCTACTGGCCCCACTTAAGAAAATCTTAAGATCGAACAATATGCCCAGAACAGCCCTTCTTCAAGAGACAGACAGCTAGCTCCATGGCTCCTGTGATCTAGCCATTTGGGGAGAAAGGAAGATGTCCCACTGATAACTGGGCCTCCAGCATCCAAAACTCGCGTGATTGAACTTCCAAGTTTGGGAAGAAACCGATCATCCACCAGATGACTAGAAATCGCTGCAGGACCACAAGAAATATGGGGAAGCAGGAAAATACCTCTCCCACAAGGGAAAAGGATAGCTCCTCTTTATCCACACACAGTTCAATGGAAATCATGGAAATGTCTGATAAAGAATTCAGAACATTCATAATGGCAAAGCTAACAGAGATGGAAGAGAAGAGAGACAAGGAACTGCTGAAGAGGAAGGAGAAAGGAATTGACTAGAAAAATCCACCGCGAAGACTGAGAAAATGGCCCAAAAATTTGAGAATAATATGCGAGAAGTACTAGATACCATCAAACGTCCAAACATCCGGATAATAGGCATCCCAGAAGGTGAAGAGACTCATAAGGGCATTGATAATCTATTCCATGAAATCTTACAAGAAAATTTTCCAAACCTGGAGAGGCACTCAAAGATTCAGTCCCAAGAAATACAGAGGACCCCAAATAGAATCAACCCAAGAAGATCTTCTCCAAGACACATTATAGCCAGATTGACCAAAACCACAGACAAAGACAAGATACTAAGACTGGCAAGAGAAAAAAGGCAAGTTACCTACAAAGGGTATCCCATCAGACTAACGGCAGACCTCTCATCGGAAACAATGAGAGCGAGGAGAGAATGGGAAAATGTATTCAAAGTATTAAGGGAAAAGCAATTTCAACCGAGAATTCTGTACCCAGCAAGGTTATCGTTCATTTGGGAAGAAAAGACACGAACTTTCCCAGATAAACAAAACCTGAAAGAATTTACCAGCACCAGACCGGATCTCCAAGAAGTTCTTAAGGGAGTGCTATGTCAGTAAAATTAAATGCAGACACACAGAAATAAGAGTTCAGAAACTAAGAAAATGGGCAACTTAATTGTAGGGCCAAAAGCTGGAGTTGAGTATTACATCCCAGATTTCAATCTGGAACATTGAACCTCAACAGATACAGAAGAAAGATTAAGTACATGAGACTGAACTGATGAAACAGTATTCTATGACTTGACTAAAATATTGCTACTTTTCTTCTAAGCTTTGTTGTCCGGTTTTAAGGATTTTTGTCCTGTCTTCAGCTATCAATAGATTCATGTTCCTACTATTTGAACAGAATACTAACCTGTTTCTAGGCTTTAAGTTTCAAAGAAATATCCTTACCAGTTCAAAACTGCTTTTCTTGAAACCATCGGCTGATCTTGCTATTGAAAGTAGTTAGATTACTTATGATATTGTGTGATCAACGAAATGTTGGGGGGAAAGGAATTGAAGACAACTGTAGACAGCAGAGATAGTGTAATAAGAGAGTGGAATAGGGCAGAGGGCTAGACATGGGGTAAAAAACATATATATGAAAGTAGAAATGGAATATTATGGATGATAACATGCATTATTTAGCCACTATGCAGTATATTCTAGATGGGAAACCACATTTAGAATGTTGTGATGATGCTCAGGGAATGAATGTAAATTAATAAAAAAAAATTTCAGAAGAAAAAAAAAGGCATTAGAAATACCTATTTGATGACTGCAGTTAAGCTATATAGCCCTAGTTAGGTGCTACTTTACAGTATGTTCATTCTATTCACTGAGGTTTATGCCTAAAGTCAGTCTTGTGTTCATGGATATGTACATATCAGCTGTGCTTGCTATTGAAAATATTTAGATTTATTAAGATATTTAGTGAAACAATAAAATGGGGGAGACATAGAAAGCAACAATAGATACCAGACACAGTGTGGGAGGAGGGTGGGAGATGGCAGAGGGTGAGATAGGGAATCAAAGACGGGAAAAAAGGCAAAATATACAGAAAACAATAAATGGAAAATGATTTGTTGACAATAACACATATGTTGATGTGCTTGATTGAGCCAATATACAGTGTACTCTCAATGGAAAAATCTCATTTTGTATGCTATAATGATGTACAGTGAATGAATGTAAATAAATAAAGAAAAAAATAAAAAAAAAGATCGAACAATATGTCAATAACTCCATGATGAAATTGAATATTTTTCTGTTGAAATCACAAAAGATAAGAATCAACACATCTGTGTTTCCTAACTTCCTTCACATTTTTAATTTCTTCATCTCTTGTTTCATGCTGGGTAAATAATTTTTATTTATCTTTTAGCTTTTGAGTTCTTTTTTCCACTGTATCTTCCCTGCTGTTTTAAACATTCATTAAATTATTTATTTCAAATTTCTACAATTTCTTTTTCCATGTTGTCTATTTATTTCCTATATTTTCTTGATTTATGTTTATTTTTGCCATTTTCCATTTTTCTTCCTTAAGCATTTCATCCATAGGTCTGAGTGCTGGGAATGATAATTTCAAAATCTTCTAGTCTTACAGGTATTCATTTACTATTAATCCTTTATTTCTTTTTTTCTTTTTTTGGAGAGGTTTTTGCTATAGGGCGCCTGCGCTCGCCAGACAGAGACAGAGAGACAGAAAGCGAGAAATCACCCCTCCCCAGGGCGATGGCCACGCCACAATCCCTTCTCCTCCATTCTCCTCTTGGGATCTTGGGCACACACACACACACGCGCCCGGCGTGAGTTTTTAAGCCACCGGGTCCGGGACGTGAACCGCAGTCGACTACGTGGGAGTCCAGCGACATAGCCATTACGCTAACTACTGGTCCCAATCCTTTATTTCATTTTTTTGCTGGATTTGACTCAAAGTGGTTTCCTTTTTTTATGTGTGTGGCAATCTTTGTCAAATTCTGCATGATTTGTGTCTCTGGAAATTCTGCAAGCCAACTCTGTAGGATTTTGTTTTTCGTTAGTTTTAGTTCAGGGCAGCTGTCTGAGACTGTCGTTCTGCATCACTAGCCTCAAAACTGTGTTGCCTGAAGAGCTGCATTAAGGCTTCCTTACCTTTCCATGCTGTCATATGTCTAGGCAGTCCGCTTGTTTTTACTCCCCACTTTTCTGATTATGAAGTATAGGATCCATTTTTCTCCTTTGGCTTCTGGACTATGAGCTGCTCTAGATCCTGGCTTCTAAAGACTTTTAGCACATTGGAACTCTTCGGTTGCAATGTCTGCTTCATCCTTTACATACTGTCACTAGTCCATATATAAATTATCTTTTTTTTTTTTTTTTTTTTGGCACGTGCGCTCACCAAATAGACAAAGAGAGACAGAGAGACAGAAAGCGAGAAATCACCCCCCAGGAGGGATGGCCATGCTGCAATTCCTTCTCCAGTCTCCTCGTGGGATCTTGGGCATGCACGCACACGCACCCCGTGTGAGTTTTAAGCCACCGGGTCTGGGACGTGAACCACGGTCGACTACATGGGAGTCCAGCGACATAGCCATTATGCTAACTGCTGGTCTCTCTTTTTTAACTCTGTTAATTAGACACTAAAATAACAGTACTTTTCTTGACATTTTATTTTTAATATTTTGTTTGCTCGTTATTTTTTCTCATATTTGTCCTGATTAGAATAGTGACTAATACGGGGTATGCAAACATTTAAACAATTTTCAAAGACTTGGGGTCCTTGTGGAGTTTCCATTTTAAACATTAATGAAAATTTCTCTTGGGCATTTTAGTAAGCAAACACAGCAAAACAGTTTTGCAGTGGGTCTGCAGGGGGAAGAAAATTGTGCACTTGACATGGGATTTTGCTTCATGCCAGGGGCCTCTTCCATAGACTTTATTTCAGTGAGGAAATCAGGGTCTGTAGCTTGAGCCAGCAATGTACAGATTAGTAGACAAGAAGATTTATTGAACGAAACAGAAAGAAGGAAAAGCTATTTTATAATGCATGATAGAATATTCTAACCAAAACATTGTTGTCTTTCCTAGTCTCTACATAAATCAGTGACTTATCATTTCTGGGCAGTCATGCTTAACATTTTTTACCCTAGAATTATGAATAAAATCTTTGTAAAACAGGCCTTAGAATACATTCACTTTATGTTACATATAAAAAGCATTTTAAAAACACCATTCTCCTAATTTTTTTCCTCAGTTTTATTCTTTCTCTGTTAGAAACTCGCAATCCAGGAGCTGATGCTTGTGTCCTGAACAGATTCTGATCAGCCCGTTCAGGTGTCTCACCCTCAGATGTGACACAGTATTCTCTATGAAGAAAATAAGAAATTCAAAATGAATGTGTCAGCCTTAATGTTACCAGGCTTGTTTTCTATTACCAGAAGTGTGGTTTTATAGGTTATTATTACTAAGGACAGCTAAGATCTGTTTGAGGCTGGTGTGATTTTGCTCTTCTCAATTTGACAATTAAGGGGTAAATGTTTTTCTATTGCCCATAATTCCATTCTTCCTTTCCCCTTCTTTACTTTCTGTTTCTAGAGATGTTTCATCTTCATCTCAGAAATTGCTGTTGACAAGAAGAAATGTGTGTGATGTGAATTATCTGTCTGGGTCAGGTTGTATCCATATCATCGGTAAGATTGCTTAGGATCAACTTCTGACATTGTTATAAAACTGTGCAAAACAGGAGAAATGGGAAGCACATAAAATCCAGGACGCTTATATTTTAGTCCCTTAGGTGTAGAAGAAAATCCTGTATCTGGAAAAATATGTAAAGAAGTTGTGTTTGGGAGAGGAACTGTTTTTCCTATTAATAAGGCAAGTAATAATTAAAACAATTTAAAAAGTAAAGTGAGAAGTCATATTTATTACCCCAAGTTTGAGAAATGTGTCATTCTAAAAAAAAAAAAAAAAAAAAAAAAAGAGGTTTTGGTGAGATATAGAACCTACCATGTGTTTAAGAGTTAATTGAAGAGGGACCAGCAGTTAGCATAATGGCTATGTCACTGGACTCCCACATAGTCGACCGCGGTTCGCGTCCCGGACCTGGTGACTTAAAACTCACGTCTGGCACGTGTGCATGCATGCCCAAGATCCCGAGAGGAGAATGGAGGATAAGGGATTGTGGCATGACCATCCCCCCTGGGGGGTGATTTCTCGCTTTCTGTCTCTCTGTCTGGCGAGCGCACGCGCCCTATAGCAAAAACCTCTCAAAAAAAAAGAGTTAATTGAAGACCAAGTAAATATTTTAATAAATTCCCATTTTCCTATAAGGCTAAGAGACAAACATTATTAAGACCATAGCAATCTCTGCAGGTGACTCTCAGCTCCTACCCCTTTTTTGCTTCCAAGACCACCATCATTCTGAAATTCTAAATTTGATGTAATAATTTTCTCTGTTTTCTTTCTAATTTCAGAAAAACGTGACTCCTTAAACAATATACCATTTAGCCTTTGTTAAAAAAAATTTCACATTAAAGGGACCAGCAGATGGCATAATGGTAATGTCATTGGACTCCCAAGTAGTAGACTGCAGTTTGAGTCCCAGACCTAGAGGCTTAAAATTCATGCCGTGTGTGTGTGTGTGTGTGTGTGTGTGTGTGTGTGTGTGTGTTCCAAACTTCTCAAGAGGAGAATAGAGGAGAAGAGACTGCAACATGGGCATTTCCTTGGGGTGATTTCTCACTTTCTGTCTGTCTTTTTGGTGAGCATACATGCCTTATAGAAAAATCTATCTCTATCAAAAAATAATCACATTAATGGAATCATACTGTATACATTTTTGCTGTTATATAGTATTCCACTGAATTTACAAGTGTACACATATGAATATGCATAAGGGTATATTTATAGCTTTGTACACATACACACATATACCAGTAATAAATATTTGCAGTGTTTTCAGTTCTCCTTTTGATACAATTAACAATGCTGATGTGAATAATTATAACAAAAAACACAGCTAGAGCTGTAAGGTTTATGTCATACCAGGCACTGTTCCAAGCACTTTATGCATATTAACTCATTTAACTATGAACTCAGCTGATGAGGGAGGTATTAATATTATCCACTCATAGATGAGGAACTTGGAGCATAAAATGCTAAAAGATTAACTCAGATGTAGTTAAAAAGTAGCATAGGTGAAATTTCAATCAGAAAGTCTGACTACATAGTCTATGCTCTTACCATGGATGCTCCTCCGTTGCATGATTCTTACAATGTTTCTTCACACATTTCAAGGGTACCTGTATACACTTTATGCATAAACATGGAAATGTAAGATTTTAGGGTTGGCACACACTTTTACCAGAGAATGCCAAACCATGTTTCGGTTTAAACCCCCTCCCCCACTTGCAGTGGGTGGGGATTTTTATTAGTGCACATACTTGCCAATACTTGGTATCGTCTGGTTTCTTGAATTTTATAACTGTTGTTGGCATGGAAGGGAATTTGATTGTGATCTTAATTTTTATTTTTCTTAAATATTGATGAAGCTGAACATTTATATGTTTGTAGGAATGTTGTGTTTTCTCTGTGAAAAGTCATTTTGTGATTTTTACTAATTTTTTTTCCTAAAAATGTTCATTTATTTTCTTGATTCACTGAGTTTTTATATTTTTTACACAGTATGCTTTTGTGGCATATATGTGTTGCTAATATTTTCTCTTATTCTTGTAACTTTAGGGAAATTATGTGAAAGTTGTGTTGCAAGTGTTTTTCTCCAGAAAAGTTGTGTTTGCTCTTGCCAGTTGCCTGAGGCCAATACCAAATCAAATTACTCTAAATTAATTTTTCTTTATTTTTATTTTTTCTTTATTTAATTTAATTAATACATGAATTAATTTATTTTTCGCCGTAAAGTACATGTGCTTGCTGGAGAGAGGCAGAGAGAGGAAAAGTGAGAAATCAGTTTCTAGGGACGATGGTCACACCACAGTCCCTTCTCCTCCATTCTCCTCCTGGAATTTTGGGCAAGTATATGCATATGTGCCTGGTGTGATTTTTCAAGTCTCCAGGTCTGGAACCCAAACCATGTGGGAATCCGGCTCTTGAATGACCATGCCATCTGCTGGGCCCTTTCTTTTTTTAAAAAAATTTATTTACTTCTTTCTTTTAGGAGGAAGAAGAGAAAAGGAGAAACAGATACAGTTTTCTTACTACACCATGATCCTCCTCAGTCTTCCAGCCAGCTGGGATCATGGGTGTGCCCACAGGTAAGCCCAACATGTTCAGGTCCACCTGAGATCTGAACCTGGTTCCTCCATGTTGTTCCAGTGTGGTGAAGTTGCACTCACCAGCTATGTCATCATGGCTGGGTTTAATTTTCTTTTGAAGACTTAAAAATTTTGTAGGAAGTATGAATCAGCATTAAACAAAAATAAAATCCAGAAACAAAGCCCTAGTAAGGAGTTTCCAGCTAAATTCCCTGTACAGTGAGAGTACTGGTTTTACCTCATGTCCCTGTCTCTATAAACCCGTTAGACTCTCAAGGTTCCTTAGATTCAGCAGAAATCCTGAGATGAATAATAGGTTTATTATTCTTAACATCTCAGGGTAGCAGACATGCTTACATTTTGTTTGATTCTTAACTTTGGGATTCTTAATTTTCATGCCAGTTCAATAATACACTTAAATGAGAATATATTTTGTCTAAAATTTTAATTGATTCAACTTAGAGGGTGACTTTGGGTATCTGGACACAAAAATGTGTGATAATTTAATAACTGTAATACTATGCTTGTGTTTGTACAACATGTGGTTTTTCTTAGGCATAATCATGCTGTCCTGATCCTCCTGCCTTAGCCTCCCAGTGGCTGGGACTACAATGCATGCCCTGTGGCTGGGATAACAGGTGCATGCCAGCATGCCCATTTCTTTCAGACTGGGTCTTACGATGTGACTTCAACGTACTAAGTAGCAACATTCTTCATGCATTACCAGGACTGAGCATATAATTTTATAATGTGGGGCATTATAGTTTTAACCACAGTTACAATAGCTAACATTCATTGACTATTTGCTATATGTAAACACTAAGCATTATTAAGCGTAATCTTTGTAGCAAACATAAGATACCATTTTTATCCCAATCAGTGATGACATTAAAGACTCAAGGTCATATAATCTTATGTGGTAGAGCTGGAACTCTGTTTCACATTTGACTAGAAAGCTAAATGTCATAACCATTATGATATAAACTCTACTACTTCTGTAATATTAATATTTCCTAAACACCACGGCAAGTGGAAATGTGCACCTTGCATCAAGGAATCTTTCAAACTGAATGATCTTGAAAAGGAGGCCAATAGCGTAAATTTATAATCTTTCATATTTGCAACACCTGTGCTCCTGAATAATTACCTATTTGTCAAACAAAGTTTTCTTTGTGGGTTTCATATATTTAAAATTCTTTTACTATACTGTAAAAAAAAGAAATCTGAGTTGATGTTTCTTCCTAATATTATTTTAGGAGTCACATTATGGGGAAAGAGGATTTGGAAATAAGATAGTTTGTATCTTGATTGAGGTTTCTGGTTGTAAAATGCTTAATAGAACTGCTGATTGAGTAGGAAATAAGTTTAATGTGTACTTTCATAAGATTTCTTTGAATAAAGTCTCATGTTCTAAAATAATTATTTTAAAGATACAGTGCAATAATTTCACCCTTCATTGTTTTAAGTAAACTTGTTTTTATGAATATGAAGATAGTAGCATTGGGATGAAACTTTTTTTATGACAGATTTATCTTTTTTTAAAGTATACATTAGTAAACTTTGGAGTTGAGTGTGAAATGGTCCTCTTTGGTAGGTCATTTACACATCTTTATGAAGAAACTTTCCCAACTGATTTTATTAAATGATGTCTTTTGCCTTGAAGTAAGTAATCCTTGCTACCATCAGGCTGTTCTGGGCAGAAACAGGTGACTCTGTCACTTGGTTTTCTGAAAAGAACATGTGAATACAGCTATAGGTAGCAAAGTGTTCGGAAGAGATAGACTGATGAGGCAGAAATGTCAGATTTTTTAAACTTTGTCCTAAATTTTAGCTTATATTTTATGTGATGCACCCAGGATGCAAGGACTGTTTTATAGCATAATTATGGAAAAAAAATGCAGTTTTCTATCAATTGTAGGATTTGTCTAGAACATCTTTATTTAGATGTCTTGAAACTGATTGTGATAGATTTTTCTCTAGTGTACTGGTCAAGAAGGTGGAGGTAAGACTAATTCTTAGAATTGAGGAAGATATTGTGATGAAAGAGAAATAGTTTCCTTGACAGACTGCCCTTACTCAATAAGAGAACTGGGTTTATTAATTTAGGATAAGCAGGGCATGAAACATTATATTGGCCTTTGAAAGGTAGAACTATAAACAGTCCATTCTCACCATTTTACTTCCTTGAGTGAGTGACCAGCAGCAAGTTATCTGACTTTGGCTGGCAGTGTAAGGGTCCAGAGATCGGT
>NW_006206508.1:0-231 GCF_000334495.1 Tupaia belangeri chinensis
AGCTTTTTCAAGAAGAGCTACCAACTCTGCTTTTCTGGCCTTTTAAAATTATTATTTTTATTACAGTATATGACATTTCTTTTTCCAGAGGGAGTACCGCGCATATCAGTCAATACAAAGACATTAAAATCTCCATCATCGTCATCCAATAGCTTTTCTTTCTTTCTCTTTTTTTTCCCCAGATAATTTTGCCTTCCATTTAATACCAGTAAAAATAATTTTGTTCCTGGC
>NW_006206508.1:456-746 GCF_000334495.1 Tupaia belangeri chinensis
TAGGGCACTGAACTCCCACATAGCTGACTGAAGTTCAACTAATAAATCTGGCAGCTTGATAAACATGCTGGTGCATGTGTGTCACATGTCTAAAATCCCAAGAGGAGAATAAAAGAGAATGGATTGCTGTGTGGCCATCTCCCTGTGGGATATCTCAGTTCCCTTCTCTCTGTCTCTGGGTGCCTCTCTCTCTCAGAAGAGAAAAGTAGTGAATAGTTCCTCATATTATGGAGATGGATAACCATCACAGAAACTGCAAAATGGATCGGGGCAGAGGGCAGCCAAAATGA
>NW_006206509.1:0-336 GCF_000334495.1 Tupaia belangeri chinensis
AATGTGGCCAGAGTGTCCTAAAATGTAGGGAACCCACGGGGATGTGACAAACTCTGACCCAGCTGCCACCTCCACCTCTAGAAGCCTCAGAATCAGTCATGCACTCACCACATCTCACAGTGATATTTGCCTGTGACAGTTTCTAAAACCAAAGTCATAAACACAGAAGTATTAGGCCCCCTATTGGCCCAGGGGTCAAGGTGCTAGATTTTCACATGACCAACCACGGTCCTAGTCTTGGTCATGGTGGCTTGAAAATTATGCTGGGTATATGTATGTGCACCCAAAATTCCAAGAAGAGAACGAAGAAGCGATAATGGTGTGGCCATGCCCCCG
>NW_006206509.1:460-881 GCF_000334495.1 Tupaia belangeri chinensis
AGGGAACAGCCATGGGACATCCCCTGCCCTTCCCTGGCCTGTGTTCCCACAGACATAGAAACAGGAGAACCCACAGGAGACTGAGAGGCTGACACAGCCATGCTGAGAACGAGGGAGTGGGAGATTCATGTCATTTGAGGATTCCTTTCACACTCGTCCTCATGGGCCTGGAAGTGGCATCAAGTCACATATGCACAGGTGTGCACAGTTGGTATACACAGCCACCTGGCCTCAGATAGTGAGCAAATCTAGGCTTTCAGGGTGAAAGTGCTGTTGTTCTTAAGGCTATCCTGTGTCCCCCACACACCAGCAAAGCCATCTGCAACAGAACCCCTCTCATCACTCAGATGCTCCAACTGAAGGAAAGACACGTGGCCCAATTCTGCTCACGGCAACAAGGGGTGAGATAAGGTAGAGAAAG
>NW_006206510.1:0-928 GCF_000334495.1 Tupaia belangeri chinensis
CTGGCAATAGACAAAGAAAAGCTCCCACCCCAGCCTCTACCTCTAACCCCACCTCTAACTAACTCTCTTTGCTCACTCACTTATATCCATGGCTTCTTTCTCTTTCTGAAAAGGCATCTGACCACTAGTAAGGTATCTCTGCCCTCCCTCATATTTGCATCTATCCTGGTATTCTGCCTGAGCAAGGAGTGAAGACAAAGTTTATGATGTGGCTATTGGGCTACTCAGTAGGAGATGCTGGGGCCTCCATTGGCAAGAGGAAAGGGTAATGGGGAAAGACTCTGTCCCAGGAATGCATCACTTCAAAGGTTTGACCTCTTATGAGGTTTTAATGATAGAGTCCCTTCCTTTCTCTCTTTCCTTTTCCCAAGTACTAGACAGTATACCTCACAAATGCCATTGGCTCACATGGTCTCTAACAGATGTTACTGACCTTTTGACGTTGGTGGGATGAGAGTAGCTGTAGGTCTGAGATCTCCTAGAAGAAAACAGAGGAAGAAGCATCTGCAATGGTACTAGTTATTGACACACACCATACACCTTGAACTCTCATTCACTTCCAAGATTTTTTAATTATGAAAGAGCTTAGAAAAATTCTTATAAAATCTGGGGTAAGGGCTGGAAGTGCCCTTAGAGAACCCTTTATGCATATGGGAAACAGACCCAGAGGCTATGATTACAGTCTAATAAAGAAGGAAAACAGTTATGAATGAGCAAAATAGCAGTTTCTCCCACCACAATGTGGGATCAGTTTTATTTATTTGTTTTATTCAGTGTTGGTCTAAACTGAATCCCTGATGGAGAAGTAATCAAGTCTTTTCTTGCCTGGCATTCTGGGCAGAAAAAGGCTTCTTGTCCTTCTTTGGACTTCTAAACTCACACAGATCAATATGAGTTCTGGATTTGGATGTCAGAATCAAGATTTATT
>NW_006206511.1:0-658 GCF_000334495.1 Tupaia belangeri chinensis
CATCCCTCCTGGGGGAGGTGATTTCTTGTTTTCTGTCTCTCTGTCTCTTTGGCAAGTGAACACACCCTAAAGCAAAAAACCTCTCCAAAAAAAGTTTCAGCACAGCAAAGGACACAGTAATTAGTGTGAATCGACAGCCCTTAGAATGGGAGAATATTTTTGTAGACTATGCCTCAGATAAGTGACTGACAACCAGAATAGAGAGAAATTCAAGCAACTTACCCTTGAAAAATGATTAACCAAATTAAACTATGGAAAAATGAAATAAACAAAAATCTCTATTAGGAAGACCTATGAACAGTCAGAAAGCATATGAGAAAATTCTCAGCATCCTTTATCTAAGAAAGATGCAGATTAAAAATCACAATGAGGGACGAGCAGTTAACGTAATGGCTATGTCACTGGACTCCCATGTAGTTGACCATGGTTCGCATCCAGGACTCGGTGGCTTAAAACTCACACCGGGCATGTGTGCATGCATGCCCAAGATCCCAAGAGGAGAAAGGAGGAGAAGGGATTGTGGCATGGCCATCCCCCCTGGGGGGTGCTTTCTCACTTTCTGTCTCTCTGTCTCTCTATGTCTGGAGAGCACACGCACCTTATAGCAAAAAGCTCTTAAAAAAAAAAAGATACCACCTAAACCTTGTCTGAGTAGCAA
>NW_006206512.1:0-290 GCF_000334495.1 Tupaia belangeri chinensis
GACATTTTGGTAACGTCCTCTATTTTTTCAACAAAAGGAAGCGAGTTACTGTGTTCTTTTGGTGGAGACATTTTTCCTGCTTTATTCAGACTTAAGGTTCTTCTTCTACTTCTAACCATTGGGAGATGTGTTCCCTTTGAAAAACCTTTCAGGAGAACGTTTCTTTGAATAGGAGCAAGTGTGTTTCCTTTTTGATGTGGAATGGAGACAGCCAAAGTCTCTCTTCAATTGTGTTTAGTAATGTAATCCAAGAAAAAGTATTCTCTTCAGGTGTACAAAGAAATGTATCT
>NW_006206513.1:0-810 GCF_000334495.1 Tupaia belangeri chinensis
AATTATTAATTTTACAGCTGGTTATTTTTTCCATCGACAAGCTAATAATTAAATTTTGCTGAGAGTTGTGAATGTATTTCTTTATTAAAGGCTTCACTGTACTGAATCCATTTGTCTCCTAGCCTCCATTCCGTGGACTCCTCACCCTATCTACCTAACCAGAGAGCTTACTCCTCTCTCATCAGGATCCTGTAGCAGAGCTGGAAGCTGAACTCCTGGTCCTCTGACCCCCTGGCTTCTCAACCAGAAGCAGGAGAACCTCCTTTGTGAACTCTATATTGGAAACTTGCTTAGAGCTTTTTGTGTGAACAAGAGTGATTAACATTCCAACAGTCTTTTCTAAATAACCTGAAACCCCTTACCTTGAGAACTTCCTTAGTGATAAGCTCCTTGCCCCAAGCCATGAAGACCATTAAAATTTCATTGTGTTTAGGCAAGAACTGGAAAGTGCCCTTAGTAACTATTAACCAGCTTGATCAGGCTTCTGTGACTGCTTTCCATTGTAATCCCCTCTCCCTTTCTTCCCCGCCCCCTCCTCAGTGGTTGCTGTTCCTGCCACATCAATGAAAATATGCTTTTTGTTTTTACAAACACCCTTCTCCCTACACTTGGGGCTGCAGGGTCTTTGAGAGACGGGAGTGCTCTCGCAGTCTCTGGTTGGCTATGACTGGGTGTCCTCTCCTTTCTCGCTGATCAAAATATAACAAACCGACCCAGTGCCCAGCTTGGACTGGATCACCCCATTCCGGAGCTTCTGGAGTCCCCTTTGTACACCTGAATGCACACAGCCACCTTCTGACAAAGCAACTA
>NW_006206513.1:8998-14534 GCF_000334495.1 Tupaia belangeri chinensis
TTCTTCTGCCACTGCTCTGAAGTACTAATACAGCACTCAGGCCATAGAAGTGTTCTTTCAGGTAAGATTCCTATCTGTACAGTATAATTTTCTAACTTTATAACACTTACTTTATTCCAAATAAAATGCTACCTGTCACCAGTACTTCAAACTGCCTAACAGAAATCACTGTCACTCAATTCTGAATTTGAACTTGTATAAAATTCTGTTTTTTCTCCTTAAGTTTTTGCCATAGGGTGAGTGTGCTTGCTGAAGAGTGACACAAAGAGGGTGGGGGATGAGAAATCACCCCTTAAGGGTGATGGCCACACCACAATCCCTTCTCTCTATTCTTCTCCTGGAAGTTTGAACACAAAGGCATATACACCTAGTACGATTTTCAAGCTGCCAGGTCTTGGACTGAAGGAAAGGCTGCCACTTCCTTCAGCCAAGTGGGAGTCTAAAACCATAACCACTACACCATCTGATGGCCTCTAAAAGTTTTAAAATTTACCCAGTAGTGGGCCAGTCAGTGGCATTGAGCAAAGGCTGCTGGATCCACAGGTAACTTTGTAGTTTGATTCCCAGATCCAGTGGCTTAAAAATTACATCCAGAGCATGTTCACGTGTACCCAAAATCCCAAAAGGAAAATGAAGAAGAAGAAATTTTTGCATGCCCATCACCCTGGGGGGGGAGGGTGTGATTTCTCCTTCCTCCTCACCTACCCTGCCCATCTCTGTATCTCTGAGGCAAGTACTTGTGCCCCATAGCAAAAATCTTAAAAGAGAAAAGTAACTTACCCAGGAGTGCTAGGCAGGCCAAAGAAATGCGGGAGGGAACAAGAGGCTTCATTCACTTTAAGACACCAAGACACCCCACAGAGTAGCCATAGGAACACTCTGTCTGCAAAGACTCCACAGTTTGATAAACTTAATGAGATACAGAATAGCATCCATGGTATGAAGTGCTAGGTGTTCAGATACAACACCTGGGCAGGTTCTTATCTGATGGTCATGAAGAATTAGAAATGTGGACAAAAGGAGAGTATACTGTCGATGGAAAAATATAACCAACTGTAAAATTAATAATTAATAATCAATGCAGTTTATTTCTAAGCCACCTATGTGACCTAGGCCGAAGAAGAGGCATACATGCCTTTTCTTGGGGTGATCATGTACAGAGGTTCCTTTTATTTGCTTTTGAAATTGACAGACAACATTTAATTAAAAGATTTCCCATTGGTCTGGCCCAAAAAGGCGGGACATGTAGAAGGGGGGGGGACATGTAGTAGGTTATAGGTGGGTTCCACAAATTCTTAGGTCGGTGATTGGAAGGGAAGATCCCTGTCTTGGGAAGAGATTAGTTAAAGAAAGGCTTAATCTACATCTTAATGAAAGGGAAGTACCATGTCTTGGGAAGAAATAAGCAAAAGAATACACTAATTGGTTGAAATATACATCTCAAAGATACTATGCCAAGGACAGGAGGTAGGAAGAATCCTGTTAATAGAAAGTAAATGGTCTCTTAATGTTTGTGAGCATGACTTCCTCAGTCCCCTTTTGAAAAGATTTTGGAAAAATAGAAGTAGTCAGACTTCTGTTCACAATACTAAACAAAGTTTATTAGAAAACAGTCAAAGCTTCCAGCTAAGCAAATGGGTATACTCAGGGTGTCAGAATGAACCCTGACAAGAAAAATAAAAAAAGATGTGAAAAATAATACTTTTAAAAAGTGATGCCAGCACAAGAATTTTGTGCCACCAAGAGTCTTAAACCAATCATTGTCCTTGAGTTGGACACTGTGCTCAGGACTACAGCCAGTTTATCTTTTTCTAGCCAGTCAGCAAGTGCTCATAAAATTTTTTAAAACATCAAAGAAGGGTTTATTGTTCAAGGTCCTTCCTTCTGCTGCTCTCCAGACCAAGAGACATGGCACTTTTCATTTGGAATGTAGCAATGATATGGATAATGCTACTATCAGCTGTAATTATCTTAACCAGGCTGCAAGCAGCTTTCTGTCCAAGGAAGAACAAGAGCTTGGGGACAGAAGTCTGACTACTTTTCCTATTTTCCAAAATCTTTTCAAAAGGGACTGGGGAAGTCATGCCCACAAACATTAACAGACCATTTATTTTGTATTAACAGGATTCTTCCTACCTCCTGTCCCTGGCATAGTATCTTTGAGATGTATATTTCAATCAATTACAGTGTATTCTTTTGCTTATCTCTTCCTAAGACACAGAACTTCCCTTTTCCTTAAGATGTAGATTAAGCCTTTCTTTAACTAATCTCTTCTCAAGACACAGATCACCAACTTAAGAATTGTGGAACCTACCTATAATCTACAAGCCCTGCTTCTCCATGTCCCGCCTTTTTGGGCCAGACCAATAGAAAATCTTCTCATTAAATGTTGTCTGTCAATCTGAAAAACAAATAAAAGGAACCTCTGTACATGATCACCCTGAGAAAGGCACTCTTTTCCAAGCCTAGGTCACTCACATTTGGCTTGGAAATAAACCACATTAATTATTAATTTTACAGCTGGTTATTTTTTCCATCGACAAGCTAATAATTAAATTTTGCTGAGAGTTGTGAATGTATTTCTTTATTAAAGGCTTCACTGTACTGAATCCATTTGTCTCCTAGCCTCCATTCCGTGGACTCCTCACCCTATCTACCTAACCAGAGAGCTTACTCCTCTCTCATCAGGATCCTGTAGCAGAGCTGGAAGCTGAACTCCTGGTCCTCTGACCCCCTGGCTCCTCAACCTGAAGCAGGAGAACCTCCATTGTGAACTCTATATTGGAAACTTGCTTAGAACTTTTTGTGTAAACAAGAGTGATTAACATTCCTACAGTCTTTACTAAATAACCTGAAACCCCCTACCTTGAGAACTTCCTTAGTGATAAGCTCCTTGCCCCAAGCCATGAAGACCATTAAGATCCCATTGTGTTTTGGCAAGGGACTGGAAAGTGCCCTTAGTAATTATTAACCTGCTTGATCAGGATTCTGTGACTGCTTTCCATTGGGATCCCCTCTCCCTTCCTTCTCCGCCCCCTCAATGGTTACCATTCCTGCCACATCAACAAAAATGTGCTTTTTGCCTTTACAAGCACCTTCTCCCTACACTCGGGGCTTAGGGGTCTTAGAGACACGAGAGCTCCTGCAGTCACTGGTAATGACTCCTATAACTTGGCTATGACTGGGTGTCCTCTCCTTTCTCGCTGATCCAAATATAACAAAACGACCCAGTGCCCTGGACTGGATCACCCCATTCCGGAGCTTCTGGAGTCCCCTTTGTACACCTGAATGCACACAGCCACCTTCTGACAAAGCAACTACTGAAAGCAAAGCCCAGGTCACCTCTTTCCTCACCCTGGACCTCTTTCCTCACCCAGGACCTGCACACGCCGAAGCTCCTGTCATTCTCCCCACCCAGCCCCGACCAGGGGCTGCACCTTCTCTCAGGCACCCCTCCTCCTCTGCCCGACCTCTCCCCCGTTTCTGCTCCCACCAAGGAAGAGTGGCACCTCTCCCCTGCTAGGATCCTCAAAAACCACAACCCTCCTCCTTCACACTCAGACTCATCTCCATGGACACCGTATCCAGCAGAGCACAATCAGCACAGCGTCAGGTTCTCCCCAGTGACCATGCAGAAGGAACTGAGCCACCACAGGCAGAGAGGGAATCTGAAATAGCCACTCTCCTGCGTCTGTGCTGATGACGTCATCGGAGCAGAGACTACATTTCCCACAAGGCTCTGTGAACCTGGATTAGGCACCCAAGTGAAGTTTGGTTTGTGTTCACTGGGGAGAGAAGGGATTGTGGTGTGACCATCCCCCCGGGGCATGATTTCTCGCTTTCTGTCTCTACATCTCTGTATGTCTGGCGAGCGCACTTGCCCTATAGCAAAAATCAAACTCTCCCCAAAAAAAAAATAAATAAATAAATCAAAAAAAAAAAGAAAAAGAAAAAAAAAAGAGTTTTGCTAAATACAGGGCACAGGCATTGAAAAGAGAGGAAGAAAAGAGAAAAAGTGAGAAATTACTTGCTGGGGTGATGGCCATGCTGCAGTACCTACTCCTCTATTCTCTCAGGATTTGGTGTATTTTTCAAGTCATCATATTTGGGACTCAAGTCACAATTTGGGTCATGTGGGATTCAGTCACATTAACCATCATGCCATGGGCTGTCTCTATACTTCTATTTTTATTTCTTGTTCTGCACACTTATTTGTTTTTGCAATTCTTCACAAAAAAAGAATTTTTTTCTTGGCATATTCTAACATGAACATAAATATCTATTTTTACTAGTGATCAAAATCAAATGATTTCTACTGTTAGAATGTCTGAGATTGCATAATATTTATGATAGAATTCAAACTATATTTATTCCTTATATACTGGATAAATGGAAGCATGATTTCTTATATTTTTCCATATTTCACATTGACTGTACCACATTTTATTTGGATAATTGTTAGATTATATATATATTATGTGACAGCAAATTGTGAGGTGCCCAAGTGTGACAATTTTTAGAATGTTGAGTATCCAATCCTTAAACTATGTTTCTTTTTCTTCCTGCAATATAAAGTGTGATATTTTTATTTTAGTCAATTTTTTGTTTTTAACTGCACAGGTGTTTGAATATGGTTGAAAAAGTTTTAAATATTTTTATAATAATTTATCTGTAATTCTATTGTGCTTATCATCTGGGTATAAAAGTCAGATTCAAAGTTTAAGGCATTCATAGGTAACCTCGATGATGATACATCTTTTATTTCATGACTCATGTGGACCAGTATGAGATTTAAGATTGATACTGTCTTACCCAGCACAAAAGTGCAAGGGCGTCCATTGGAAATCATTTTGGAGTTGAGCCTAATAGAATGAGCATGGCCAGACAACAGCTTACACAAGTACGGTAGTAATAGTGTTTATAAAATAAATACACCAAAATGATGAATATGTGAATTAAGTCATGCTCCATGATTCATTTCTTCTCTCTGTGTGTGTGAGAGAAAGTGTTTTGCTATCATTGGCAAGTGTGTTCACCAGAGAAACAGAAAGTGAGAAATCATTTCCCAGAGGAGATGGCCTTGCCACTGTTTCTTCTTTTCCTTTCTGCTCTGGAGATTTGGGGCATACATGCATATGCACCTGGCATGACTTTCAAGTCTCATGATTGGGAATTAAACCACAGTCAGCCACATGGGACAGTGTCTTCTCAACCACATCACCTTCTGACCCCCGTGCTTTATTTTTAATAGTAACAGTTTTATTTTTATTGAGCAATTGTAGGAACTAATAGTGTAGTTATATATTTCATACTTGTTTGAATTGAAATTTCTGACTCTGGGCACAAGACACAAATAAGGCAGCAAAAGGGTTTTCCTTCTTGTGGAATTTTTTTGGAATCCAGGAACACACACAGATTCAGGAATCTGAGCAGAAAAGAGAATTATTAGTCATAATCATGTGTGTTATGAATTGTTTAGAGGGAATGTCTCTATTTTTCTCCACTTCAGGAAAAAAAAAAAACTATTGCCCTTAAT
>NW_006206514.1:0-698 GCF_000334495.1 Tupaia belangeri chinensis
AGCCTACCCACTCTCTTCCCTCTTTTTCAATACAACGCTGGAAGTCCTAGCCAATGCAATTAAACAAAAGAATAAAATAAAGGGCATTCAAATAGGAAAAGAAGAGATGAAATTACCTCTATTTCCAGTTGACATAATTATATACAAAGAAGACCCAAATGTATCCACGAAAAGCTCCTGGAAATAATCAATGAATAAAGTAAATGGGCAGGATACAAAATCAACATACAAAAATCTATAACCTTTTTATATGCAGAAACAGGCAGACTAAGGTAGAATTGAAGAAAGTAATCCCATTTACCATGTCCACAAAAAGTATGATACCTTAGAATTAATCTAACCAAGTCAAAGACTTGGAAAAGTCAAGTAAACTATGAAAATCTAAAAACAAAATTTAAAAATGACACAAAAACTTAGAAGGACATCCTATGTTCCTGGATTGAAATAATTAATACAATCAAAATATTGATAGTACCCAAATTATGTATTTAATGCAATCCCAATCAAATTACCAAAGATATTCTTCACAGATCTAGAAAAACCAATTATATTATAGAATTTGTCTGGTATCAAAAAGACCCCATACTGTCAAAGCAATCCAGTCCAAGAAGAGTGGAGTAGGCAGCCCTCACTCCCATACCCCCCAAATATATTACAAAACTATGATATAATCAAAACAGCATAGTACTGGCACAAAA
>NW_006206515.1:0-1254 GCF_000334495.1 Tupaia belangeri chinensis
CCTCATGGTGTCTAGGATGAAGCAAAGTGAAATGAACATGGTGGGAAACCAGGAGGGCTCTGCACAGTCCAGGTGAGCAGTGAGGGGGAACCTGCTCCCAGCACCTGGATCAGGACAGGGAGGATGTAGAGCAGGGGAGGTGGGCAGAGCATGGGGAAGGACAGGGCTCAGGTCTTGGAGATAAAGGTGACTCTCAGAGTCCAAGAGTGGATCATTAATATGTGGGGCGATAGGGAGGAATCAGTTTTGGAAGGATATTTGAGTAGTCAGGGTGGAATCAGCCTTGTGAGGACATTTCTCTGTGACTATGGTTACTCTCTGGCTCCCCTATTGAGACCTATGGTCCTTGAGAACAGGGATTATTCTTCCTAATGAATTATCACTGCTCCATCTAAGGAGCCCAAACCATGGCCTAGTACAAAGAACAAACTTAGCACATTTTTCTTAGTTAATATAAAAGGATTTCATAAAGTCGTTACAAAAATTTAGACCAGCAGTGAGTGTAATGGCTATGTCGCTGGACTCCGGTGTAGTTAACCATGGTTTGAGTCCTGGACCTCGTGGCTTAAACTCAGTCCTGGTGCATGTGTGTGTGTGCCCAAATCCCAAGAAGAGAAAGAAGGAAAAGGGATTGCAGTGTGGCCATCCCCCATAGGAGTGCTTTCTCACTTTCTCTCTGTCTCTCTGGTGAGTGCACACGCCGCATAGCAAAAACCTCTGCAAAATAAAAAATCAAATTAAAGTATGTGTTAATTTAGGTGCAAACCTTTTTGTAATCCATGCATAGTTTTTACATAATAATAATTTTCCATAAACTTTTTTAAGTTTGTGATGGAATCCCAGAAACAGACCAGATCTCAGGCAAAGATACTAATTTCAGGTTTCTGGACATTCTGCGTTTAGGTTCTGGGTTCATGGCAGAGGGGATAAGTATTGATTTGACCACTAGAGAACCAGAGAGGAACAGGGACTTGAACCCTGGGGAAGGTGACCAGTAAGTTGAACCTTATTCCGCAGGGTCAAGCAGAAACAGTGGAGAAGGCTATGTCGGGCCTCCAGGGACTGAGTAGAAACCACAGTGAGTGGGTGGACAGGGAGCAGGCCTGAGCAGGGAAGTCACTCTCACAAGCACATGACAGGGTGGGGTTGGGGGTTGACTAACATCAAGTAACAGAGCTGTTTGTCAATGAGATATTGATCGTGGAGCTCCAAACCAGAATTAGGATGAATGGAAATCTCATATTCGACTCATTA
>NW_006206516.1:0-235 GCF_000334495.1 Tupaia belangeri chinensis
ATGATCCCAGCTGAAGTGATGGGGCTCTTCCCGGGGGCCCCATCTCTTAGAGGTCTCGCCACCTCCCAAATTCATCGCACTGGGGACCAGGCCTCCAGACATGAGCCTCTAGGGGACAAGCCATCCCAGAAACATACCAGGTACCCAGAGGTGAGCAACAGGAGCTTACTAGACACTGGGGGACTTGTCGATGAACTGGTGAGAAGGACCCTCAGCAAAAGCTGGGCTTGGCAGC
>NW_006206517.1:0-840 GCF_000334495.1 Tupaia belangeri chinensis
GTCTGTTTTTGTGCCAATATGATGCTGTTTTGATAATCACTACTTTGTAATATATTTTGGGGTCAGAGGGTGAAATTTCACCCACTGCACTCTTCTTGTTCAGGATTGGTTTGGCAATATGAAGACTTTTATGATTCCAGACAAATTGTATTGTCTTTTCTAAATTGGAGAAGAATGTCTGTGGGTAATTTGATTGGAACTGTGTTAAATATGTAGATTAATTTGGGTAGAATTGCCATTTTGATTATATTAATTCTTCCAGTATAGGAACATGGGATGTCATTCCACTTTTTTGTGTCATTTTAAATATCTTTTTAAAAGATTTTCATAGTTTTCTTTGCAAAGGTCTTTGACTTCCTTAGTTAGGTTTATCCCTAGGTATCTTATAATATGTTGTGGCAATGGTAAAAGGGATTCTTTTCTTTAGTTCTGCCTCAGTCAAGTTGTTGTTAATATATAGAATTGCTGTATATTTTTGGATGTTGATTCTGTATCCTGTCACTTTACTGTATTCATTTATTACTTTGAGAAGTTTTTTTCATGGAAACCTTTGGGTCTTCTAAATATACCATTATGTCATCTGAAAATAAAGCAATTTCAACTCTTCTTTTCCTATTTGCATGCTCTTTATATTATTCTCTGTTCTGATTCCATTGGCTAAGACTTCCAGCACTATATTGAAAAGGGTGGAGAAAGTGGGCAGGCTTGTCTAGTACCAGTTTTTAGTGGAAAAAGCTTTTCCCCATTCAGGATGATGTTAAATATGGGTTTTTCATATATAGCTTTTACTTATTTATTTTTTATTTTTTAATTTATTTTTTATTTTTTTATTATCATCAT
>NW_006206518.1:0-863 GCF_000334495.1 Tupaia belangeri chinensis
ACCTTGGGCATGCATGCACATGCGCCCGGCGAAAGTACACGCGTTATTAATTTCTTCCTGAAACTTACAAGCCCCACTTCCACATGTCCTGCCTTTTTGGGCCAAGCAAATGGAAAGCTCTTCACCAAATTCTCTCACTCTCAAAATCAAATGAAAGGAATCCCTGTACCCGCTCACCCTGAGAGAGAGGCATATTTTGCCTTCTCTCTTTGTCTACGTCATACAATTTCATGCTTAGAAATAAACCACATCAATTATTATTTTTGCAGAGTTGGTTATTTTTGTCAATAACAATTTCACTTCACTTCACCAGAATCTAAATAACTATTATGTAGATAGAAATGATATTTTTGAGAATCCTAGGAAATCATAGCTATGCACAATGATATTGTCAAAGGTAGTATAATACATAGACTCATCAGGGAGGACTCAATTTTATTCAATGTAGGGGCCAGCAGGTCATGGGAGGTTAAGGCACTGGATTCCCACACTTTAGTCTGTACATTTCAGGTCCCAGTCCTGGTGCCTTGAAGAACGTACTGGGTATGTGTGCGTGCATGCCAACAATCCTGAGAAGACTGTAGAAGATGAAATTGTGGTATGGCCATTCCCCCTAAGAACTGTTTTCTCTCACCCACCCCTCACACTCCACTCTCTCTGGTGAGCACATGCTCTCTTCAGAGAGAAAACAAAACAAAAAGTTCTATGAGGCATGATTTGTATATCTATATCTTGTAAGTTTATTATTACATAAAAAAATCTACGTATGATATTTTACCTTTTAGGTCAACATTTATATGTTGAAATATATTAAGATATTTCATTTCTGAATTAACTTTGAATTAATTCCCTCTTACCATGAA
>NW_006206519.1:0-1145 GCF_000334495.1 Tupaia belangeri chinensis
TTGGGTTGGTTCTATGTCTTAGAAATTGTGACTAAGGTTGCAATAAACATATATATATATATATATATAAGCAAGCCCTTTTCCAACAGAGTATTTTCCTACCCTTTGGGTAGATACTCAGAAGTGGAATTGCTGGATCATTTGGTAGTTCTATTGGTAGATTTTTGAGGAACCTCCATATTGTTCTCCACAGTGGCTGGATCAATTTACATTCCCACCAGCCATGTAGGAGAGTTCTCTTTTCACTACAACCTCACCAACATTTACCATTTTTTTTTTCAATCTCCACCATTCTAACTGGGGGTAGGTGGTATCTCATTGTGGTTTTGATCTGCATCTCCTTTATGATGAGGTATGTTGACCATTTTTTTCAGATGCTTTTTGACTGTTCAAATGTCTTTCTTAGAGAGTTGTTTGTTCAGCTCATTTTCTCATTTTTTCTGACTTTTTTTTTGGGGGGGGGCGGGGAACTGCTTGAGTTTCCTATATATTCTGTTTATCAGTCCCTTATCTGAGGCATAGTTTACAAAAATATTCTCTCATTCTGAAGGTTATCAAATCACACTCCTTACTGTATTTTGCTGTGGAGAAACTTCTTAATCTGATATAATCTAACTTGTCTATTTTTGAGACTATTGCCTCTGCTCTTTAGGTCTTATTTAAGAAGGCTTTGCCTACTTCAATGCCTCTCAGAATTTCCCCAGTGTTGGGACCAGCAGTTAGCAAATTAGCATAATGGCTTTGTTGCTAGACTCCCATGTAGTCAACTGTGGTTCACATCCTGGACCCAGTGGCTTAAAACTCACTCCAGGTGCGTCTGTGTGCATGCCCAAGATCCTGAGAGGAGAATGGAGGAGAAGGGATTGCAGCATGGCCATTCCCCCTGGGGGATGATTTTTCGCTTTCTGTCTCTCTGTTTCTCTCTGTCTGGTGAGCGCATGCACCCTATAGCAAAAACCTCTCCAAAAAAAAAAAATTTCTCCAGTGTTTTCCTCCAATAGTTTATATAGTTTGAGGTCTTAGATTTAGATCTTTAATCCACTTTGAGTTGATTTTTGTTAATGGTGAGAAATAGTGGCCCAAATTCATCTTTCTGCAAGTGGATACTCAATTTTCATTTGCTAAAGAAGTTTTCTTTTTCCCAC
>NW_006206520.1:0-912 GCF_000334495.1 Tupaia belangeri chinensis
GGCACCTCCCTCGCTCTCTCCTCTCGTGCACGCACAGAGCTTCTCTCCTGGAAGCTCCCCTGACCTGTGCTGTGACAGGCCTCCTCCTCACCACGACTTGTAACCACAGCTCACCGAAAGCACCTGTCTCCCCGCCCGAAATCAGTACTTTACTTTTTAAAATACTTCCACATATGCAGGAGTCTTCAAAACGTCTTCTCCATTCTGTTGGCATTTTTGGCACGCACACACATACGCGTGCACACACACACACACACAGTCTTTGATTTTTTTTTCAGACTTTTTACTATAAAGTGCTTGTGCTCACCAGAGAAACAGAGAGAGACAGAGAGACAGAAAGCAAGAAATCATCTCCCAGAGGGGATGGTCATGTCACAATCCCTTCTCCTCCATTCACCTCTTGGGATTTTTGGTACGTACACACACACACACACACACACACACTCCCAGCATGTATGTTCAAGCCACCAGATCTAGGACTCGAACAGCAGTCAGCCATATAGGATGCAGTGCCTTAACCTCTACACCACCTGAGGACCTCATACTTTTCTTTCTCTTTAACTGCCAGAGGCTACATGCACTCACCAGAGACAGAGGAAGAGAGGGGTATGGCCGCACCAAAACCCCTTTACCTCTATTTCTCCATCCTGCTGGGACTTTGGACACCTACACCCAGTGTGTTTTTCAAGCACCCAGGGCTGGATTCAAACCATGATTGGCCATGCGGGATCCACTCCTCTTCACCTCTACACCACAGGGCTGGCCCAGCAAACTCATCCTTTGATTCCATTTTCCATGGACTTTTTGGAGCCTCCTTATATTCCATGGGTTACAAAGTAGGAGACTGAGCCAGAGACAGCCTCCAGAAATTAATTTTTTATTTAGCTCTTGCCCAGCTGTTTTTTGTTTTTT
>NW_006206521.1:0-598 GCF_000334495.1 Tupaia belangeri chinensis
ATAGATCAAAAGCTAATAAATAAAATCAAATTCATCTTTATATTTAATTTCTAATACTAAGAAAAAAATCTTACAAACATTAATAGATTTTTTGAATTCAATTTTGTTTTGCTTTTAAAAGCTATCTATTCTAATTACCTAAAGATGTACAAGAATATAGTGTCTGATACATCTAATGATATCAATTCTATTTTTTTTTTGAGAGGTTTTTGCCATAGGACACATGACAGACAGACAGAAAGGGACAGAGAGACGGAAAGCAAGAAATCATCCCCTGGGGGGGATGGCCACGTCGCAATCCCTTCTCCTCCGTTCTCCTCTTGGGATCTTGGGCATGCACACACATGTGCCCAGCATGAGTTTTAAGCCACTGAATCCGGGACTCGAACCACGGTCGACTACATGGGAGTCCAGAGACGTAGCCATTATGCTAACTACTGGTCCCATAAATTCTGTTTTTAAAATATTTTAAATCTCATTTTCTTTTATACATTAAATCTTGTTATTTAGCTTACAAATTGAATATTCCAACCTGTGAACATTTCTCCCTATCCAAGTTGATAAAATTATAAAATTTTCTTCAACAGATAATACCACA
>NW_006206522.1:0-245 GCF_000334495.1 Tupaia belangeri chinensis
AAGTCCTCGTCAACACAATCAGAAAAGAGGATTAAAGCCATCTAAATAGGAAAAGAAGAGGGGAAACTCTCTCTATTCACAGATAACTTGATTGTGTACACAGAAGACCTAATGATTTCCATGAAGAAATTTCCGGAAGTTATGCACGAATACAGTAAAGTTGCAGGATACAAAATTAATATACAGAAGTCTATAGCATTTCTATATACAAACAACAGGCAGACGGAGATAGAACTGAAAAAAGT
>NW_006206522.1:959-1428 GCF_000334495.1 Tupaia belangeri chinensis
GGAAAGACTTCTTATATAAGACCCCCAAAGCACAGTCGATAATCCCCAAAATAGACAAGTGGGATTACATCAGACTAACAAGTTTCTGCAAGGCAAAAGACACAGTAATTAGTGTTAATTGACAACCCTCAGAATGGTAAAATATTTTTGTTAATTATACATCTGATAATATTTTGTTATTAATTATTAATTAATTATACATCAAATAAGGGACCTATAACCAGAATACACAAGGAACTCAAGCCGTTGTTTGGAAAAAACGATGATCAACCCTATTAAAAGATGGGAGAAGGAGTTGAAAAAACACTCTCTAAAGATGACATACAAATAGCCAGAAGACATATGAAAAACTGCTCAACATCCCTCATTGTAAGGGAAATGCAGATCAAAACAAAATTGAGATACCACCTAACTCTGGTCAGAATGTCTAAAATAAAAAAAAAAAAGATAAGCGTTGGTAGGGGTGTGG
>NW_006206523.1:0-509 GCF_000334495.1 Tupaia belangeri chinensis
TTTTTCTTCATGTAGATTTGCGTAGCCACATTTTTTCATGTGTATAAATATTTATTTTCTTATATACTCTATATATTTGTTTCTAAAATCTTGCATATATGTATATTACACAAATGTGATCTTCATATAACTTGTGCTTTATACTATTTATTAAATTGGACTTATAATATCTAAAATATGGCTTACCCCTAGTAACCACTTCCCCCTGCACCAACCCATTCATTTCTCCCTTAATGACTTCCTCTTTCCTCTTCATTTCAAATGTTTAGACTAATGCTATGAGTTCTTATTATTTTACTTACACACTTGCATTTCTTTGTGTTTATGCTGGTTGTATATATATCTGGAAGCTTATTGAATCAGTTTCCTAAAATATAGATAACTTAACATTCAACTTTATTTATTTTTTTTCCTTAGAGTTCGGTTCCATGTGTTTATTGATTCTGTTTAGTTTTACTTATTTGATTTTGTTATTTTCCCATTTATTAAAAATGTTAAACATGTTTTAC
>NW_006206524.1:0-541 GCF_000334495.1 Tupaia belangeri chinensis
GAGCAGAACCTTAAGGACCCCTAGGTCAATTAAAAACTGCTTTCATTACAGCAGGAGGGAAGTTGATTAAAACTCTGGTAGCAAAGACAGCATTCATCTTCATCAGGAACCCTGGTTTACAAAGAAGGGAATATTAGTGGAGACACTATAACTACAGTCAGACTTAGACACTCAGAGCTGGACCCTAT
Organism: Tupaia belangeri chinensis; assembly: GCF_000334495.1. Classification (NCBI taxonomy): domain Eukaryota; kingdom Metazoa; phylum Chordata; class Mammalia; order Scandentia; family Tupaiidae; genus Tupaia; species Tupaia belangeri. The sequence goes on from NW_006206524.1 coordinate 189, forward strand.
GAGCTCTCCATGGAAACCAAAAATTCCTCTTTCCTCACTTTATAGTCTAAAGATTAGAATCAGTATTTTATTTTATTTTATTTTTGGTTTGCTGTCAGGTGTGTGTAGTCAAAAAAGAGGGCAGAGAAAGTGAGAAATCACCACCCCCCTGGGGGAGGGCCACACCACAATTCCTTCCCTCCATTCTCCTTTTGTAGGACCCACTGACGGCAAATAGTTCCTGCATTGGGGGGGCGAGGATTAAAGAAAAGACAAGAAGACAGGATAGAAATGGAAGGACTGCCAGTCAATACTGGTCAGCAACGAATGTATTTTATTGCTGGTATTTATACGCACTCCAGAGACTTCTGTGA
>NW_006206525.1:0-1527 GCF_000334495.1 Tupaia belangeri chinensis
AACCATTATATATGTTTTCAAATATATCAGTTAATTAACAGAGGTTTATTCCTTTAATAATAATTCCCTTTTTTTTAAAGAGGATTTTACCTTAGGGCATGTGTGCTTGCCAGAGAGAGAGAGACAGTGAGAGGAAAGTGAGAAGTCACCCCCGCAGTGGGGATGGCCATGTCACAATCCCTTCTCCTCCATTGTCCTCCTAGGATCCTGAGCACACCCAGTGTGTTTCAGGCCACCAAATTCAGGACTCGAACTGCGATCAGTCATGTGGAGGTCCAGTGACATAACTGCTATACCATCTGCTCTGGGGGGTGATTTCTTGCTTTCTGTCTCTGTGTCTCTATGTCTCTCTCTGTCTGGCGAGCACATGTGCCCTATAGCGAAAACCTCTCCAAAAAAAAAAGATTCCTTTGAACTTTTAGGCACCTTGCTTAAAACTCATTTGGACCTTTTTTCCCCCTCTTGTATGGACTCAGTGAAAGGTGCATGCCATTTAACTTTCTGAGAGGTTTATTTTAGAATTATTTTAGTCCTCATTATTATTATTTTTAATTTGACCAGAGAGAGAAAGTGAGAATGCAAGCCAAAACATGGTCAGCCATGTGGGAGTCCAGCACCCTACCCTAACCACCACACCACCTACCAACCCCTAGAGATATTTTAAAAAGAGATTGATGGAGAGGGATTATTTGAATGTAATAGATTATTTGGATTACTGACACTTGTGAATGTGCAAGGGCCTTTGGCAAGACGTTCCACCAATCGAAACACCTGTAAAGCAGTGCATTTTCATTTACAATCACATCTTATTCAGATGATGAAGATGCTTCAAGCATACACAGCACTGTATATGATCCATGACTTATATGTGATATGTGCGTGTGCTAAACTTATGGCAAAAATAACCCTTTAATGCAGTATACATTTTAAGAGGGATTTGCATACTAAACAATGTGTTTGTAATTCGCTTTTACCTCTTTTGTAAGTGGAGGGAAATGACATTTCCTTATTTCTGATCATAGCCTGAATTTTATATTGTGGATTGAGTCAATGTTAAATTTTTATGAACAAAATAATTGGAGCCTCTGGTTTAGCAAATCATGGGAAAGGAGAACAGCATCCACAAATAGGAAGGAGAGGAAGAACAGGGTTGCTGGGGGTGGGGGAAGACTTCACTTGACTGACTTCTTACATTATTTTTTAATTCCTTTTCATTTCATTTTAGTAATTGCTTAAAATTTTGCTAAAATTAAGAGCAAGTAAGAGGATATAGTGAAAAGAAGTGAAAAAAAACTTTTATTTTTCCTACTTCCTATTTTTATTTTTCAGAAACTTTCTATATATTGATAATATCCTCCTAAACCCTCCCATTTTTAGGAATAACAAATGCGAAAACCATGTATTTATACCATCCAGAATTTATTATTTATTTATTTTTACAATTAAAGTATGAATTTATTTTGGTACAAAAACATTTTTAAATTCATGCATAGTTATCCCATTACATGTATTTCCATGAGCTTTTTT
>NW_006206526.1:0-863 GCF_000334495.1 Tupaia belangeri chinensis
TTGGTTTCCTCGTGACTTTGTGTAGCGCTTTCCCTTAATCAAGAAAATCTGAAGTAAACTCTGTACATTGCTAGTTAAACTTTTAACAATAATTTAAAAACGTTGCCGTTGTATTGTCAATGCAAGAGGACAACAATAAAAGTACAGTACAAGGAAGTTCACGACGCGTTACAGTGGGACAGACTGACTCACATTTGGGTGACGGCAAGGACATGGGCAGTATGTACATGCACCCAAAGATGTGCAAGTCGAGGAGAATAATATGTGGATTATACAGCAAGTTTTCTAAGCCCGTCGAAGGACTCTGACCTGTCTCCCCTCCAGTTTATAGAACATCTGTTTTATCTACTGGCTTCACAGCTTGCACGCTACAAAAAGTTCACCAAATCAGACATAAGGCATTTTTTAAATTCTCGAAAAAATAGTAACACTGACCAAATAAAATGAACTTGGAACACTCGAATTCAACATGGAAATAAACCAAACCAAATGCAACAGTGCAAATTTAACAGAGAGGCAGTCAGTATTGAAAGCGAGGAGGTTTAGAATCTCTTAAACTGTACATCTTTAAAACTTTTATTTTTTTAATCTATTTATATCTTATTTACCTTTTTTTTTTAATATACTGTGTGTAAAAAAAGATGGAGACAAAAATAGTTTTCTGAGCTATGAAATTAAGTTATTACAGGCACATTTACTGTTTCATTCTAGAAACATCTCGGTTTCACAGGTTGAAGATTCAGCAGCTCTGTGTGTTTTTTGAAAACGTTCTTTGACCTTATTATTTATACTCTAAGGAACCAGCAGGTGAAGGAAGTCTTCCAGGATGGATTACAAAAGATTTCACACTTCTCAAAAAAAAA
>NW_006206527.1:0-440 GCF_000334495.1 Tupaia belangeri chinensis
AGCAGAGATCTTCCACGTATGACATGACCTCTAGGACTTGGGCTTGGCAAACAGTGAAGTAATCTGGTATATCGATGGGTGTAGTTTTATGCAGGATGGAGTACATAAGGCAGGAGCAGCAGTAGTAGACCAGGGCAGGGACTTAATTTGGAGGTCCTCCCTGTCAGCGGGAACCTCCACCCAGAAGGCTGAACTGATTGCCCTGACAGAAGCTCTTGAATGAGCAGACGGAAAGCATGCCACCATTTACACCATCAGCAGATACGCTTTTGGGACTGTCCATATCCACAGTGCAATATATCGAGAGAGGGGCTTTGTTACTGCAGATGGGAGAAAGGTGCACAATCTTCCCCAAAATCTAGCAGTTATTAGTGGCAGTGTAAAAACCCCGAGCAATTTCAATAGTGCATGTACCAGGTCACCAAGCTGCCAAGAACCCT
>NW_006206528.1:0-1000 GCF_000334495.1 Tupaia belangeri chinensis
TGTTTGGTATCTACAGTTGCCCTCTCTAATTTTGTATCTGTAAATATTTTAGTTTTTGTCATAGAGTGCATCCATTCACTGGTGACATACATTGTGTTTTATTGCTTGTCTGATTTATTTACCCTTAAATCTTCTTCATTTATTCACATTGAGTGACAAGATCTATTTGTTTGTTATGGGTGAGTAGTATTCCATCGTGTATATGTGCCCCATTTTTTAATATGTTTTTAAGTGTTATACATAAGGTATCTGTTACAAAAATTGCCTACCTAGCTGAGTCACACAAAAGTTACTTGTTGCAAACAGTTTACCCACCTAAATTACAAAACCATAAACTCCAGATATCCAAATTACATTTTATTAATAAAACAAGTAAAAACTATTTATCAGTCTTCATATAGAACTGCCAAGGAAACTAAAAAACAAAGCCTGTTTGTAGAGGAATATGCCTGCCTGTGAGGGATTCTAGTCTATTGTCAAATTAACTAGGATTGTCATATTTCTTCTATATATCAAATAAAAACCTTGAAAGTCAACACCTTGACATTCCTAGAGATCACCTGTCTTGTTTCTGATTAATTTTTATATACAATCACAGTATATCATTACGGTATGCAAAATGAATTTTCCAGCATTAAAATACTGTATATTAGTTCAGTTAAAGATATTGTCATGCACATTATTAACAACAAATAATTTTCCATTTTCCTGTCCCTTAAATATTTTGCTTTTGGCTTTTCCCTCTTAATTCCCTTCTTTTCCTCCTCCATTTCCCTCCCACACTGTCTCTAGTATCACAGTTCCTTTTCTTGCTTTTATATTTTCCAATATTCCAGTTTCTGCCATAGAGTACAGACATTCAGTATATATTGAGTGGGGACAAAAAGCCTCTCTTTCATATTCTGGTTTGTTTTGCTTAGCAGTAAATCTTTCATATTCATTCACTTTCTGTCAACTGCCAAGGTCTTCTTGTTCTTTATGATTGAGTAATATTTCATAT
>NW_006206528.1:1778-15689 GCF_000334495.1 Tupaia belangeri chinensis
TTTTTTCATTTCATTTTCTTCCATACATTCAATCACATTATTATTTGTCTTACAAAATGGATATTTAAACAGGTGAACATTTCTCCCTAGTACTGTTGATAAAAGTATGAAATATCTTCAACAGATAATACTACACCTCTTTGTGCCATTAATGCTTGGCCTCCCTGGCCCTCCTCCAAATGTCCTTCCTCAGACCCTCCTCTTTCACACACACTATATCTGGTATTTACATCTATATACAGAGTTTCTATATTTAGAAAACCAATTTTAGAAAATTGGTTTCAGTCATAGAGTGCAGACATTCGGTATATATTAAGTGGGGACATACAATGCCTCTTCTTCATAGCATGGCTTGCTTCACTCAGCAGTAAGTCTTCCGTATTCATCCACTTCCTTTCAAAAGCCAGGGTTTTGCTGTTTTTTATGGATGAATAGTATTCCATTGAGTATATGTGCCACAGTTTTTCTAACCATTCATCAGTTCGTGGGCATTTGGGTTGTTTCCATGACTTAGCAATCGTGAAAAGTGCCACAATAAACATCGATGTGCAAGCACTTTTTCGATTAAGTATTCTTCTGTCCTTCGGGTAGATACCAAGGAGTGGGATTGCTTGGGCATATGGAAGTTCTATTTGTAGATTTTTCAAGAATCTCCAAATTGTTCATGTTTTGTTTCTCTGAGAAGATTTTAATCTTTTCTTTTTTCCCATATGAAGGATAATCTTTCAGGACACAATAATCTTGGTTGAAATTGTTTCTCACTTAACACTTTCATTACATCTTCCCATTCTTTCCTTGCTTGCATTGTTTCCATTGAGAAGTCTGGTGTTAGCCTGACGGAGTGACCTTTGTAAGTCACTTGTCATTTCTCTCTTGCCAGTTTTAGTATCTGATCTTTATCTGTGGTCTTTTCCAGTCTGGCTATGATATGCCTTGGGGAAGATCTTGGGTTAATTCTACTTGGGGTTCTTTGTATTTCTTGGGTCTGGATGCTTGAGTGCCTCTGTATACTTGGGAAATTTTCTTCCAAGATTTCATTGAATAGGTTTTCCATGCTCTTATTAGTTTCTTCATCTTCTGAGATACCAATTATTTGGATGTTAGGACGTCTAATGGAATCCACTATTTCTCATATGTTATCTTTTTGTTGTTGTTGTTATTTTCTCTATCTTTTTGGTGGTTTTCTCTAGGCCAGAAGTATTATCTTCTACATCACAGATTCAACCTTCATCATGGCCTAATCAACTTTTAATACTTCTGAGACAGTTTTTGATTTCCTGTATTACAGACTTCACCTCTAACAGTTCCATCTTATTATTTCTTAGCCTGTCCATTTCTTCTTTCATATCGTAGAAGGACTTTCTCATCTCCTGTAGTTCATTTTCTCTTTTCTGTTCCAGCTCACAGTATTTGTTCAACATGAATGTTCTAAACTCTATCTCAGACATTTTGGTGATGTCCTCTATTTTTTTCAAGAAAAGTAAGGGAGTTACTGTGTTCTTTTGATGGAGAAATATTTCCTGCTTTATTCAGACCTGAGGTTCTTCTACTACTTCTAACCACTGGGAGATGTGTTCCCTTTGAGAAACCTTTTAGGAGATTGTTTCCACGAATAGGGGCAAATGTGTTTCCTTTTTGCTGTGGAATGAAGACAGCCAAAGTCTCTCTTCTATTGTTTAGCAATGTGATCCAAGAAAAAGTATTCTCTTCAGGTGTACAAAGAAAAGTATCTCCTTCTTCACAGGTGGTTCAGTGAAAGGGAGGATTCCAGAGAGTCTTAAAATACTAGAATGTTTCAGAACTGTAATTATGGATCTATCTAAACAGCCAGAGATGGTGTAGATAAAGGAAGTGAGGACCGAATAAGTGGGAAGAAAATGATATGAAGAATAAAGAAAAAGTCGTGCGCTGCACACCAGCATGGCGTGAGATTTCACCAGGGGTCAAAAGATGGGAGTGGGGTGTCTGTAGGACTGAGGCCGTTCCTATGTGGTAATGAGAAGAGAGAAATTTACAAATGAAAGAAGAGGGGAAGGAGAGAAAAAGAAAGGAAAAAAATAATTGTACCTGGCTGAAAGAGGGGTCTCTGGCTTGGGGGTCCTGGGGCTGAAGGCAGGGAGGGCTGTCCTCCCTCGAAGTTCCTGGCCCAGGGATTGAAAGATGGGAGTGGGGTGTCTGTAGAACTGAAGGTGTTCCTGTGTGGTAATGAGAAGAGAGAAATCTACAAATGAAAGAAAAGGAGAAGGAGAGAAAACGAAAGGAAAAAAAATAATTGTACCTGGCTGAAAGAGGGGTCTCTGGCTTGGGGGTCCTGGGGCTGAAGCTATGGAGGGCTGTCCTCCCTCGAAGTTCCTGGCCCAGGGATCAAAAGATAGGAGTGAGGTGTCTGTAGTACTGAGGGCATTTCTTGCTGAAAGAGGGGTCTCTGGCTTGGAGGTCCTGGGGCTCAAGCTATGGGGGGCAGTCTTCCCTCAAATTTCCTGGCCCAGGGGTCAAAAGATGAGAGTGGGGTGTCTGTAGGACTGAGGGCATTCCTAGCTGCAAGAGAGTTCTCTGGCTTGGGAGTCTGGGGGCTGAAGCTATGGGGGGGCAGTCCTCCCTCGAAATTCCTGGCCCATTGTTTGGAAGATAGGAGTGGGGTGTCTGTAGGACTGAGGGTGTTCCTATGTGGTAGTGAGAAGAGAGAAATTTACAAATGAAAGAAGAGGGAGAGGCGAGATAAAGAAAGGGGGAAAAAAAGTGTACCTGGCTGAAAGAAGGGTCTCTGGCTTGGGGGTCCCAGGGTTGAAGCTACAGGGAGCATCGTCCTTCGAAGTTCCTGGCCCAGGGGTCGAAAGATGGGAGTGAGGTCCACTTTATTCCTTAATAACATAACCTTCGATTAATTTTTATGGAAAAAATGCATACTTTCAGGGAAAATATGTAGTTCAAGGTCCATGAGATCATTTGTTAAATTTTAGGTTCCCAAATGAAATTCTTTTTAGTTAACCACAAATCCCTTGTTTCTCATTCAATTACCCAACCTCATTTTGGCTGACTCAGCTACTCACCCAAATAATTAGTCTAATTACTGCCTTGACACTTATTAAGACTATACTCCTACAGGAATATGTTCCCACAGTAAAATAGTTTTACTCATTTGCTTTGCTCTGGCTTGTAGCAAATCTGCAACTCCTAGGTTTGGCAAAGGGATTTACTAGAGAGAAACCAAGACTCTACACCAAATGGTCACATACCACTTTGAAGTATTCTATTGAACCAAAGATCTAAAACTAGGAAATCGCCAGACTATCTCAATAGTCAGAAAGAGACTTTTCTCCAATCCTGGTTAGCTTCTTCAAGTTTCTTTTAAAGACAAAAAGGTACTGGATAGTTCAAGCTGTAATTAAAAACAGAAGTGCTTTATTACTTGTCTCTCCAAATACACATTAAGCACACCAAAAGGTTGATAACAGAACTAACTGAGGCAATTACTGTACCTAAAGAATGTCAACTATTATAAAAATTTGGGCACAAGGGGACCAGCAGTTAGTGTAATGGCTATGTCACTGGACTCCCACATAGTTGATCGCGGTTCACGTCCCGGACCTGGTGGCTTAAAACTCACGCCGGGTGCGTGAGCGTATGTGCCCAAGATCCTGAGAGGAGAATGGAGGAGAAGGGATTGCAGCGTGGCCCTCCCCCCTTGGGGGTGATTTCTCGCTTTCTGTCTCTGTCTCTCTCTGTCTGTCTGGCGAGTGCATGCGCCTTGTAGCAAAAATAAAAACCTCTCCAAAAAAAAATGGGGGCACAAGTACATAATAAATTCTTATTAAAGATTGTGCAAGATCCATGAAATGTAAATGGACTTTAGGTGAGATTTTGCTCACACTGTTTTGAACTTATAAGAACACGTTAGTGACTATTAGTTTGAGTGGAATTCATACTCTTTCCACAGCAGTTGACTGCACAATTTAGGCCTGAGTAGAGGAAGCTTCAGCAACACCTCAGTTCCTCCAGCATCCACTGCCCTTTATATCAAAAGTCATTTGGAGTCCAGGTATTGACAAGTTCAAGAGACATTTAACAATTCTAATGCATGTTTCAGGTTACTCGCTTAACCAAACAATATGCTCTAAGAATTTATTCCCAAAGCAAAAATAAGTCTTAATGTAGGACATAGAAAAGCACTATCTGAATAAAAATGTACTGAAAAGAAACAAGATTATACTTTTCCCTACCCCGTTTTTCCACATGTGGACCCAAGACTGGTTGAATTTAATTTGTGGTTACTTCAGAATACAACTAAAACTTAAATTATAAATCATCACAGCACTACACAGATGATCTGATCATATTTCATAGCAGATCAGAACACAGATGGCTGACTTTCTGCAGGTTTCTGATAGAAATCCAGTATAGCTGGTTTTGAGGTTTACACATTGACACTTAATTGCTGTAACCTTCTTATCCAGAAGTTGTGATCACATGTAGTCCACAATGAATGCAGCAAATCTGAAGTAGTCAGTCCTTAGAAAGGTTCCGTATCTGAACACAAAAAGATTTTGACATGACCAGCTGCCGGTTTTGTGTGCTTTTTTGTACTTGCAGAGTAATTAAGAAAGAACACTGCTGAATCTAGTTTACACATGTATGACAATGAAAATTCCCCTAAGTGCAATACTCAAGGAGAGCAGTAGTGACATTTTAAAATTCCAAAGTACAATACGGCCTGTTACTGACATCAAGAGGTCTGCATTGGCTGCTGTAGCTCCAGATGATGAATGTCTGTTCAGGATGGTTAGCTATGTCCTAGTTATCTTAGAAGGTTAGCAAAGAATGGTTAGCAAAGACCATTCTTTATTGGTACTATGTGTGGCTGCTTTTTTGATGTTCAAGCACAGCATACTGATTGTCTAGCTGACGTTTAAGTACCTGGTTTTTTGAAACCTCATCTCTACCTCTACTTTTTCCCTTTATTATTATTATTTACACACTCAATTGCTATACATCATTTAGATTGTAAAGAGACTTTACCCAGCATGATATACATCTCAGTCCAGTTGAGAATACTATACATATCCTCATCAACAGAGAATAAACCATATCTGGGTCCCACAATATCTTGCCTCTGCATTTTTTCCCCAAAATTATCTTTCCTCTATTTTTATGTCTTACTAATTTAAAGCTCTTCATTTCTATATCCCTCCTGCTATCGACATGCTTGGCAGTGAACTGCAGCAATGGGAACTGTGTGTCACTGTCTATCTCTGGTGGTCCTTGTGGGTGATTTTCTGTTTGTGGTTATCTGGGCCTCAGGAGGACTACACTCAGGAGAACTACACACACCCTAGTCATAGCCAATTTGGGGGTTTCTGCAACAATAATTGGAGCAGGAGGTGCTTGTACCAGAGCTACTTTTATTCCAGGAACCTGAAGATTTTTCCCCACCACTACCACCGCCCTATCTCTGGTGGTCCTTGTGGGTGATTTTCTGTTTGTGGTTATCTGGGCCTCAGGAGGACTACACTCAGGAGAACTACACACACCCTAGTCATAGCCAATTTGGGGGTTTCTGCAACAATAATTGGAGCAGGAGGTGCTTGTACCAGAGCTACTTTTATTCCAGGAACCTGAAGATTTTTCCCCACCACTACCACCGCCAAATCCGCCACCTTCTTCCAGTTTTTACTGTACCATCTCTTTTCACTATCTTCTTCCATGTCACTGATTAGCATTGCCTAAACTCTGAGGCCATTATAATCAACCTGTTTTTGTTCAAATTCTTTCCACGCATCTTCGCCCATCTTCATGACCTTGGTGGCTGCCCCAGGACCCTTGGATCTGGAGTCAGCTCTCCAGCCATTGCCCTGCGAGGCCAACAGCCCTGTGCTGCCACCTGCTGTGCCAGAGGCTCTACTGCTTTCTCTGGCGCTAACCGCCTCTTCTGCAGCTCCTTCTTCTTGTCCCTCTTGGTAAAAAAAAGTTTTCCCAGCTCCGCTCCTCTGCCTCAGCCAAGACCACAGCCTTTCTGGCCCACACGGATGCCACTGGCAGTGGGCGCTGCCCTTAGGACTCCGAAGCTGGTTCTCAGCTCATGCTGCCAGGCACAGGAACGCTTCTGCCCTGTAGAGTCCATGAGGCCTGTGTGGCAGGCGGCTCCCTGGACCTGCTGAGTGGTGACCTGTCCACCCAGAGCATGCCCAAGCCTGCCCGGGCTCCAGCTGCTGCTGCAACCCAGTGCAGTATTCCAATCACCCAACAGCCAGAGAGGGAGAGGAGCCTGTGGGTCAGATGCTCCTGCAAGAGACACTTTTCTATCTTAAGAGAAAACATTAAATCCAGATGTACTTAATAAACAGTAAACATACAATGTGTTCTCTGAAAACCAACAAAGTCCTCAATACCTGTAACTTGGAGGTGATGCAGAAGGCAGACACATACCAAAAGTATTTGTGACCAATTTAGCTATAAAATACCCCCTGCTTGCTTGGCTCAATAATACACTGATGTTTGAGCAGTGAAAAAATACTGCTAAAAATCGATGTTGAGAAAAATACTTGAAGAGCTTTGCTAATGCTTTCAAAGAAAAATTATTATTTAATTATTTATCCATAGTGGCAAAATATGTATTTATTTTGAACCAGAATAGATAGTACCTTCACAAACACCCACTATAAGAATTATTTTTAAAAATTAATTCAAGAAACTAATCTCCCTTCCCACAAACACACACACAAACACACTTTAAATATTATTTTTAAAAATTCTTTCTAGGGGCCAGGTTGTTGAGTAGTGGAAATGTTGCCAGACTCCCACATAGCCTACTATGTATGGTTCAAGTCTTGCACCTGGCAACTTGAAAATCATGCCAGACACATATGCATGTATGCCCAAAATCCTGGGAGAAAGTGGAGAAGGGATTGTAGAGTTCCATCCCAAGAGAAGGGGGTATCATTTCTCACATTTCCTCTATAAGGGTTTTATAAAACTCTCTGAGCTCCATTTGGTCTTACTGCGGGCTTCAGAAGAAACCAAGGTCAAACTTCTGCATAACTGATCTTTGCAAGAGCCCACACCCCAGTTGCTCCTACTACAAAGTCACACTGACCCAAAAAGTAGCAGATGAAGAGTCGTAGTGAGTACTGGGAGGTCTAACTCCCTGGAGATGTATCGTAAAAGACTCAGCAAATCCCACTAAGCCTTACACATTAGTCACAAATCCAGTCTCCCAAAATAGCTTTATTATCCTGTCAAAGAAACTCCCTCCTTCCTGGCGGGTGGGCTGAGGCACCTTCTCTGCTCTTTCTCTCAATAAACTTTCCTTTTCTCTTAAGATGATTTATCCTTAGACTTCCTCTGGACCATGACATTTGGTGCATTGTCTGGGAAGACTCTGGTGGTAGCTGTCTCAAGTGGAACACATACCCTTTCCAGAACTCTCTGCTGCATGCCACACAGGACCCTTAATTTGGGTGAGTAATGAGAATTTAGAACCCATTACTTGGACATGTCGTCCAGGGACCAAATCCCCTCACTAGAAAAAATCCTAGTGCTAGGTTGTGACCCTTCTCCCAAGACTGAGACCAGGTCTCTTCCTGACCCTCTTGAACTGTGAGATGCCCCTCTTCAAGTGCAGTCCACTTCTCATTGTCAGAGATTTTTGAACTAGGCATGATCTTTCCACAAAATTCTCCTCCTGAGTCTCATCCTGACCCTTCTTACACCTGACCCAATACCCACAAATATATTCCAAAGGGTGTCCTTTTGGCTAGTCTCCTGAAAATCTCCACATGCTGTACTCTGGAAGTGAAGTCAAGCTGTGCCATGCTGTCTTTTTCTGTAATTCAGATTAGCCTCAGTATAAGCTTGACAATATTTTTCAGTGGGCAGAAATGGCACTTTTGATAGTGAAAGGCCGCCGGCTGCCTGGCTCGGCCTGCTTTCTGTCCAGAGGATACATGACCCCCAATCAATCACAAGAGTAGGTTCTTGATGCAAAATGCAAGGTTTTATTTTTCCAGCCGGCTGGGGTCCAAGCAAACACCTGACTCAGCAGGCCCAAGTGAGGACCCCGTTTCTACAGTTATAGGTCTTTTTATAAGCAGGAGAAGGTATGCGGAAGTTTAACGGGTAACTTTGTTTCTAGGGGGAAGAGCAGCAGCTCTTGCGACACAGGTGCATGGGTTGTCTTTCTAGTGTCTTGTCTACATTCCATTTGTTCAGTTCTTGGAGGTTTGCATAATTAAGTCTGTCAAAACTCAGGGCAGTTTATCACAAGGGCGTTGCTGACACTAGTATATGTTAAATTTATTCTTACATTTCCCCCATTTTGTGTTTTGGGGAGAAGTTTTAATCATAAAACTTATGGACCCTCAAGAGTAGCGGGATAATTTTCTGACTGTTGGAGGGTCTGATATTGTTGTTGGAGTATGAGTAGTTGAAATGCGCTTACTCGCTCACGGACGAAAGTGACTAGGCGGTTTAAAATGCAGAGCCCAAAGGTTAAGATGAGAAGGAGTATACTTTGGGGACCAAGCAAACTAGAGACAACGGTAGTGAACCAGGGGGAATGGCTATACCAACTTTCGAACCATCCCTGCTGGGCTTCTCTGTCTTGACGCCTTTTGTCTAGCCATTCTCGAAGTTTAGTCATGGAGTCTTTAACGACTCCTGAATGGTCTGCATAGAAACAGCATTGTTCATGTAAAGCAGCACATAGCCCCCCTTCTTTAAGGAATAGGAGGTCAAGTCCTTGCCTGTTTTGTAATACTACTTCAGACAAGGAGGTTAGGGACTCTTGAAGTTTAGTTATAGAGTTTTCTATGGCCCGTAGATCTTCGTCTATGGCTGCACGCAGGCTTTCTGCATATTAGGGGTCCTGTATAAGTGCAGTTGTCCCAGTTCCAATGCCCGCGGCCACTCCGAGGCTTAATAATACTGCCAAGGTGGTCAGTGAGACTGAGTCCCTCTTTTGTCTAAAATGTTTAAGGCCAAATTGGTTTTCAAAGGTGTCAGACGCATAATAGATGACTCTGGGGAGTATCTGTACTAGAACACAGTAGTCAGAGTTGGGGTTGAACACAGAGGAAGGGACGCAAGGGGTCAGCCCAGTACTACAAGCCCACCAACTCCCAGGAGGGGGAACTAAGTATGTATTAGTGGAGTGGATGATTGAAATAGTCTTATTACACAGATGCTGGTGGTCAGAGGGCACTTTGCCGAGGCAGGTGCCCTGTCCCGAGACCATTGCGAGGGGGAGTGTAGAGTTCCAACTGCAGGAGTGGGGGGAAGGAGTGGTGTTATAGGTTCCTGGGAAAGCTATGCCCTCATAGTAGGGGGGGCTCGAGGCTAAGCACAGCCAACAGGACTCAGTAAGGTTGGGACTAGAGGAATTGAGGACAGAGAAGGATCCCTGCACTAAATTGAGAACTCTCTGCCCAGTACTGGGGGGGTTCGGAGTACTTGGGGTGAGGGTGGACTGAACTGTGGGGCTGGGTACTGGGGGTTTCTGAGGGACAGGGATCGCGGGTGTTTGAGAGACCTGGGGAACTCCAGGTGGTGATTTTTGTTCAATCAGGACAGGATTGGGCCCACAGGTGCAGTAGGAGGGTCTTGTATGCGCAGCCTGATGGAAAATGCGATGCCGAGATCCATCCCCGTGGCATATAGTCTAAGGCCCCACATTTTCCTGGTGAGCCAATCTTGGGTTCTTCGTTTACCCTCAGCAGTAAAGGTGACCTGAACAGGGTTGTATCTAGTGAGGGTACCTTTGCAAGCATCCCAGGTTTTAGGTCCTCGCCAGGGCCCTCTAGTAACAGTTATCAGAGGGTCTGGGTGTGGTGGAGTCTAAGAAATATAGCCGGTGGACACACAGTCCCAATCGTAACAGAAGAAATGTGCGGGGCCCCCACATTTGTAAGAGTTGCTACCAGGGCAGACATAAAAGTAATGATTGTAGGTGCCTGATTTAGTGCCCGGACCCACACATCCATACTGCAGCCTGGAGGGATTGTGGATAGACTTAGTCCACAAGTCACCCACGAGGTCACAGAGATCAAATTCTAGGGTGGGAAACCAAGTCCCCAATGGGGCCGTGCAGGTGGTGATGTTAACAATGTGGTTATTGCCCACACGGGAGATTATCCAAGAAAGGGACAGGGGCTTATGGGTGTTGGCACTACTTATCGCAGGCAGAGGCATCAGGAGGAGCAAGACTGCCTTGGGAAATGCGGAGCTTGAGTGGGTGATACAGTTTTTCCACCTTCCAAGTGGGGTCTGGAGGAGGCGCTGGTTTAGCATGGGAGGCGTGGATCCAAGAAACGATCCCATCAAACTTTATCGCCATTGGAGTGGTCAGCAGCACCAGGTATGGTCCCTTCCACTGAGGTTCGAGGGTGGCCACTCTATGTCATCGGATGAACACTGAATCTCCAATCTGGAACTGGTGAGGCACCTGGGAGTCTCCTGGCTTATAAGTCTCTGCAAGTTGGGCCCAAGTTTCTTTTTGGACAAATTCAAGGGCTTTTAATCTTCTGCCGTATTGTAATCCCAGTTGGGTCGAGAGAGAGGAAAAGCAGCCTCGATAAGTTTAGGACGCTGAGTGGGATGTCCGTCAGCCCTGGGGATATTTTTTCTTGCTTTGAGTAAGATCCTCTCTCTCTCTTCAGTGGTGAAGAGAGTCTGCAGGAGCTGCTGGCAATCATCTCATGTTGGCTGATGAGAGAGCATTAGGGACTCTACCAGGCTGGTTAGGTGCTAGGGGTCCTCGGAGAAAGGGGGGTGGTTAGTTTTCCAGTAGTAAAGGTCAGAGGAAGAAAAGGGCCAATATTGGAGAGGCTGTAGGGGAGGCAGCCCCTCGTCGGTAGGCGGAAGTGGGGGCCCATAGGCCCGTAAGGGCAGTGCCACAGTGGTATCGGGAAACGGGAGTGCACGACGTTGACTCCTAGTGCCCTGAGCAGGTCCTAGAAGGGCACCCTCAGAGGGGGCGGAAGGACCAGGTCCAATGTTAGGTGGCACTCCGGGGCTTCTGTGCCTTTCAACTAGCGGAAGGGACGGGGGATATGGGAGAGGGGTGTCTAGGAGAAGAAGGTCTTGGGTCTCTGGATAGATTCGCGTGGGACATTTGGAGAGGTATATACCCTCTGGAGGGTTGGGGGACTGGGCCACCAGGACCTGAAGGGGGTTTGGACGGGGCCTGGGCAACCATGGTCGAACCCATGAAGGTGGGTTTTGGATCAGGTCTTGCCAAATGATGATGTACGGTTGCTGGTCCTGATGACTTCCTGGTCCCTTCTGAAAGACAATGTGCCGCGCAACTGACGACTCCAGAGACGGTCTTCTCTTCAGCACTTTATTTCCCCAGGCTCTGAATACAGAAGTTCTTCCCCTTTTCCCTTTCCCCGAGGCCTTATAAAGGGCCCCTAGCCAATCAGATCATTGTCCATGTGCACAGAAGCCAGTCCTCGAAAGAGGATTGGTTGCATGCGGTGTTCCCGTGCTCTCCACGCTCCCCACTGCCCTACTTCCTTAAAGTTGTTTACTGCTTTGAGCGCTCAGCGGGCTTCCGTTGAGCGCCATTTTGAAATAGGCGCTGAGGGCGATGGACAGGGGTGCTCCACAACAATGTCTTTGATAGAAAAGAAAGCGTAAAGGTCAAACGTGCCTTCGGGTGGCCACCTGACACTAAAGGTGGGCCATTCAGAGGCATAAAACGTCTGCCAGAGTCCCTTTTTAATTTCTACAGACAGGCCGTGACCTCTTCCCTTTACTTCAGTCCAGTGTTTAAGAGTCAAATTTGAAGGAGTCACCACAGTCTGCCCCATCATCAACGGATAGGTTAAGAGTACAGACAACAGAACAAAGAACAGGACAAGACAAACAGAAAAGTAACTTACTGATTTTTGTTTTCCACAATCTTAGGACAGATTCAGACGGGCTCAGGCCACGGGGATTCTGGGCCAAAATATGTACCCAATCTGCACCCTTACCGTAGGAGACGATCAGGTGTCCCTGATCCTCCTCCACCCTTAGGGCGTCCCCCAGGGCTGCAGCCTGTGGTTCTCCAGGCACGTCTACCGACCACAGTTCAGCTATTTTACAATAGGCCAAACGGCTGCAGAACCTGAAATGGACTATTGGGTACCACACTGAAACAAACAAAGTCGACAAACAGAGGTTTTTTTTAGGCTTACCTCCAAGGTCGACGTTGTAGATGACGGGTAGCTGCGATATCCTGGATGAGCCCCCAAATGAAAGGTCGCCAGCCGCCTGGCTCAGCCCACTTACTGTCCAGAGGATATGTGACCCCCAATCAACCACAAGAGTAGGTTCTTGATGCAAAATGCAAGAGGTTTTATTTTTCCAGCCGGCTGGGGTCCAAGCAAACACCTGACTCAGTAGGCCCGAGTGAGGACCCCGTTTCTACAGTTATAGGTCTTTTTATAAGCAGGAGAAAGTATGCGGAAGTTTAACGGGTAACTTTGTTTCTAGGGGGAAGAGCAGCAGCTCTTGCGACACAGGTGCATGGGTTGTCTTTCTAGTGTCTTGTCTACATTCCATTTGTTCAGTTCTTGGAGGTTTGCATAATTAAGTCTGTCAAAACTCGGGGCAGTTTATCACAAGGGCGTTGCTGACACTAGTAAAGGTTAAATTTATTCTTACAATAGCCAAGTGCTTTGTAATTTTCATCATTTTCTCCAGCATACTGGCAAGTAGTCTGAGGCTCAGTATCTATAGGCCTTTTTTGATTTATGCACACTTTCTTTGTGAGACCTGTACCCCTCATGAGATTGTCCTTCTCTGAGACCCTCTTCCACCCTGTGAGAATCCCAGATCCCTCCACCCTCTGAAGATTCCTTCAACTCTGCTGACCATACTCCCTATTTCTAAAACCCTCCTCTTTCTGTGGCTTCTGTTTCCCAAACACCAGGAGAGCCTTCTCCATTTTCCTCTATTTCTTCTCCCCTCCCCATACTTGTTCTCACACCCTTTCCTCTCATCCTCACAACCCTGACAAGCTCACTACTCCTCCCTTGCCTCTTTGAGAAGTTGCTGAAGGGATTAGTCTTGTCCATGTTCCTTTTACCCTCTCTCATCTCTCTCAAATTGAAGAAACTAAGTTTTTCTATTAACCAACCCCACCTTTTTAAATCAAAGCATTTCAACACCTCACTCTATCTTATCAGCTCACCTATAAGGATGTGTATGCTATACCTTCCATGGCTTTCCTTTTTGCAAGAAAAAAAGGCTTTATTTTGAGTTCAGCCATGGCTTTTGCCAACTCCCTACATACCTACAGCCCTAACCAACATCTTTCAGGTCCCAAGGAAGTCTTACTAATAGATCTCCAAGTAGAATTATCAGCCAGAATCCCATAGCCTCGATCTCATGATTCATTTTCTAAAATGTCTTATTGATCATATTTTAAAAAGGCTGATTTTGGGACCACAAATGGTGTAATATTTACATTGCTGAACTCCCATATAGTTGACCATGGTTCAACCTGGTGGCTTGCTTTCCCACTTTTTCTCTCTCTCTCTCTCTCTGTTGCTTTCTGGTCAGACTTGTTAAATAGTAATAATGATAATTAAAATTAAATTAAATATTTTAGAGAGATTTTTTTGCTATAGGTCATGTGCATTCATCAGAGAGACAGAGAGAGAGAGAGAAAGAGACAAAGCAAGAAGTGACCCCCTGGTGTGGATGACCATACCACAATCATTTCTCCTTCATTCTGCTCTTGGGATCTTGTGCACACATGTACACGTGCCCAGTATGAGTTTCTAGTCACCAGGACTGGACTTGAACTGTGATACACCAGTGGGAGTTTAGCAAAGTAACCATTATGCTATCTACTTCTCCCTAAAAAACTATTATTTAACACTCAGAACTTAGCTACAGAAATAATGGGATGATTGGGTACAAGTGAAG
>NW_006206528.1:16226-16822 GCF_000334495.1 Tupaia belangeri chinensis
ACCCAGCATGATTTTCAAACTACTGTGTCTGGGACATGAACCATGGTCAGCCATATGGGAGTTCAGCAATGTCACCACTATGCCATCTGCTGGCTTCCTGATTATTTGTATTAAACAATGGGGTTGTAGGTCTTGGTCTTCTGTAACTCCCCAGTGCTTGTGTGAAGCAGCTGAATAACCTGCAGTGGGAGTAGAGGCCTGAGGACAGTGTTGAGCCTGCAAAGGGTGGGAAAGGAAGGTCCCTGGTGTATTCCAGGCAGCTCCCTCCCCTGTGTGTGGCCTCTAGCTACAGAAGGAGGTTGACATTGAGAAGCTCCTAAACCCTATAAACCAGAAAAACAGGTACAGGAGTCCCGTGGATTCTGTCCTTTCTGTGGTTGTAACTCTGGTCACCTTGTGGCAATATTCTGGACAGTGTTTGGATCTGGACAACATACAGTCCCTGAGTAGATTGCATATGTGAAGAAAATCTCTAATGGGCAGACTTACAAAAAGACTCACCTGAACTGTCTGCTAGAGAAAGGGTTTCTGAACTTCACAGTTTACTTAAGTAAGAAACTGCTGGTAGAAATAAAGATGATAAATATGAGATTATT
>NW_006206529.1:0-409 GCF_000334495.1 Tupaia belangeri chinensis
TAGAATTCAGAGGTGAATCCATCACGGCCAGTGTTTTTCTTTGTAGGGAGGTTATTTATAACTAATTCAATATCCTGGTTTGTTATGGACCTATTCAGACTTTCTATATCCTTGTGGCTCAATCTAGGTAGATTATACATGTCCAGGAATTTGTCCATCTCATCCAGATCATCTTGTTTTTGGGCATACAGATGTTTATAATATTCTCTAATAATGTTTTCTATTTCTACTATGTCTGTTGTTATTTTGCCTGCTTCATTGCAGATCTGATTCACCTGGTTTCTTTCTCTCTTCTTAATAAGTCTCACTGGTGGTGTATCAATTTTGTTAATCTTTTCAAAGAACCAGCTTTTACTTTCATTTATTTTCTGTATATTTCATTTATTTCTGCTCGTATCTTTATTATTTA
>NW_006206529.1:703-1102 GCF_000334495.1 Tupaia belangeri chinensis
CCATCATGGTCAGTGAAGATGCTGGGTATAGTTTCTATGCCTTTGAATCTGTAGAGGTTTGCTTTGTGCCCTATGATGTGGTCAATCTTTGAGAATGTTCCATGTGGTGGCGAGAAAAAAGTGTATCTCGAGGTTTTGGGATGGAAAGTTCTATAGATATCTAAGTCCATTTGATTTATGATATCATTTAGATCCTTTATCTCTTTACCTATTTTTTGTCTAGATGATTTATCCAGAGAGGATAGTGCAGTGTTGAGGTCTCCAACAATTAGTGTGGTACAGTCTAGCTCCCTTTTTTAGATCTAGCAATCTTTCCTTCACATATTTGGGTGCTCCTGTGTTACGTGCATAGATATGGATAAGTGTTGTATCTCCTTGATCGATTGACCCTTTTACTAC
>NW_006206530.1:0-1802 GCF_000334495.1 Tupaia belangeri chinensis
ATTTCGTTGACAGATGCATTACCTGAACACTTTCCTGCCAAAACCTCTGCAGTGAGCAATGTAAAACCTGGTCAACCTCCTCAAGGCTGGCCAAGTTCTAACCCTTGGAATACAATAAAATGGATGAATATGGAAGATTTACTGCTAAATAAAGCAAGCTAGACTATGAAAGAGAGACATTGTATGTCCCCACGCAATATATACTGAATGTCTGCATTCTATAGCAAAAACTGAAATATTGGAAGGTATAAAAGCATGGAGACAGTGCATAAGCATGGTGGGAAATGGTGAAAAGTAAGAAGGAAAAATCAAGGGGAAGAAGAAAGGATTAATACATTTAAGGGACTCAAAATGGAAAGAAATCTGTGAAATATAATCTGTATGGTAATATTTTTGGCTGAACCAATATACAGTGTATTTTTAATGGGAAATGTCATTTGATATGCTGTAATGATACACAGTAATCCAATGTTAAAAATTGGAATTAAAATAAAAATTATCTTTGTATAAAGATGAATAGATCACATAGGAGAAATGAACATGTAAAAATAGATTACAACTCTGTATTAAGTACCAATTGCTTTTTAAATTATTATTATTATTTTTACAACAGAGAGATTGGTATTATATTGAGTTAGCTCACTGTAATTCTCTGCCAGTCTTGTAGCCAGTCAGGATTATGAATGCATCAACCAAGCTCAGGTAGATCCTGGATGCAAATCCAAACCTTACCCTATGGCTTGCAGAATTGTGCAGCAGTGCCTGTAGTACCTGTACCACTGAGAATGGTCATGAGGTGACTATTGTCAACGATTAAAAACAGATAAATTATGTGATTATATTATGCAAAAAGACTTTTTACATACTCCATATTTTTACTTAATAATACTTTACATTTTCTACTAACAAAAATATTGAGATGGTCAAAATTGGAAACATTGCAAGCCAAACTTTTGGAGACGCTGCAGAACTTTGTTATAGAGATATTTCAGTCTTTTGCAGGTTTTTTAAAAATTGATAGAATATATCAAATCGATGTTACTTAACACATTATGGAATTAAAAGGGACAAAGTAAACTAAAAACAAAACAAAGATAACAAGATTAAAATGGATATAAATAAGACACAAAAACCAGAAAGAACATTAATGTAACCATTAGCTTGTTCTTTAACAAGATCAACAAGCTAATAAAACTTTAAATAGGACCCTAGAAAACAAGACACAAATCAATATGTCAGATACAGAAGTAAAACATTATTACATTATTACTGACCATAACAAAGTAAAAAGATTGTAGAACACAATGACTAATAAGTAATGAATAACAGATAAAATTTAGCAATTAATCAATATCCATAGTGTCTGAAATAGCCATTAATGTGAAATAGTATTCCTATTTGCAATGTTAAAAATGCATCAAGATTAATTTCATGTAGGGACCAGCAGTTAGCATAATGGCTATATCGCTGAACTCTCCCATGTAACCAACCACAGTTCGAGTTCCAGACACGGTGGCATAAACTTACACCGGGTGCATGCATACCCAAGATCCTGAGAGGAGAATGGAGGAGAAGGGATTGTGGATGGCCATCCCCCCTGGGGATGATTTCTCACTTTCTGTCTCTCTGTCTCTCTCTGTCTTTCTGGCGAGCGCAGGCGCCCTATAGCAAAAACCTTTTAAAAAAAAGAGAGAGATTAATTTTATGTAATTAGTGTTTTAAAAAGAAAGTGAATATTAAAAGGTAAATAACTTTCTTTTTTTAAAAAGATCTATTTATTCATTCATTCATTTTAAATTTGA
>NW_006206531.1:0-805 GCF_000334495.1 Tupaia belangeri chinensis
CAGAAATAAACCTTAAAACATACAGCCAAATTATTTTTGAATAAAAGCACAAGAAAACTTAGTGGTTTAAAGAAATCTTTTCAACAAATGGTGCTGGAAAAACTGGGTATCCACCTGTAAAAAGATAAAACTGGACCCCTATCTCTCACGATTAAGCAAAATAAACACAAAATGGATCACAGATCTAAGCCTAAGGCCTTACACTATAAAACTACAGGGAAATCTCTTTGAGACATGGAAAGAGGCAAAGACTCTAAATAAAGCCTCCCAAATCACAGTCAATAATCCCCAAAACAGACAAATGAAACTACATCAGGCTAAAAATTTTCCATACAGAATAAGAAACAATAATTAGGGTGAGAAGGCAAACTTCAGAATGGAAGAATATATTTGCACACTCTGCCTCAGATAAGGAACTAATCTTCAGAACACATAGGAAATTCAAGCAGCTTACCTGCAAAAATAAATAATTAGATCAAATCAAATAAAAGATGGGCAAATTAACCAAACAGACCACTCTCCAAGGCAGATATAAGAACACCTAAAAAGCACATAGAAAAATGCTCAATAGTTCTTATCATCAGGGAAATGCAAATCAAAATCACAATGGGATACTACTTAACCGCAGTCAGAATGGCCAAGATTAAAAATATGAAGAATGATAAGTGCTAGTGAGGCTGCAGTGAAGAGAGCTCTCCTACATTGTTGGTGGGAATGTAAAGTAGTACAACCACTGTGAAGAAAAATATAGAACTTTCTCAAAAACTTTCAAATAGAAATACCAAATGACCCAATAATTCCACTC
>NW_006206532.1:0-744 GCF_000334495.1 Tupaia belangeri chinensis
CCCGCATCCCCGATGGCCACCCAGAGCCAGTACTCCGCCACCAACTTGCAGCGTCCTCAGACATCTTCAAGTCCCCCGCCACTGCTCCAGCCCCACGCAGCCACTATCGCTGCTGCCTCTCCTCAGCCACCCACCATGAAGCCCATGTCTGCCTCGCAGGTGCGCCAGAACTACCACCAGGACCCCATGGCCTCCATCAACCGCCAGATCAACCTGGAGCTCTATGCCTCCTATCAGTGCCTGTCCATGCCTTTCTACTTTGACTGAGATGATGTAGTTTTGAAGAACTTTGCCAAATACTTTCTCCACCAATCTCACAAGGAAAGGGAACATGCTGAGAAACTGATGAAGCTGCAGAATCAATGAGGTGGCTGTGTCTTCCTTCAGGATATTAAGAATCCAGACTGTGATGACTGGGAGGATGGGCTGAACGCAATGGAGTGTGCATTACACTTGGAAAAAAAACGTGAACCAGTCACTACTGGACCTGCACAAACTGGCCACTGACAAAAACGACTCCCATGTGTGTGACTTCATTGTGCATTACCTGAATGAAGTCAAGTCCATCCAAGAATTGGGTGACCGTGTAACTAACTTGTGCAAGATGGGAGCCCTGAAATCTGGCATGGTGGAGTATCTCTTTGACAAGTACACCGTGGGAGACAGTGATAACAAGAGCTAAGCTTGAGGCTAACTTCTGCAGGACCAGGGGATGACCTCCCTGCTCACCAGGGCAGTGTGTGC
>NW_006206533.1:0-963 GCF_000334495.1 Tupaia belangeri chinensis
CCAGAAAAACATTTCTACATTTTTCTAACCTTACTAGTACTAACCTTTTGTTTTCCCCTCTCAATAAAAATCCATTCTTTAAAAGAAAATGTATTACACTAGTCCCCAAAAACTATGCACTGTCTAACCTGGGAAGCTCAAGCTGGGAAGTCCTTCTAATGTCCATGGATCTCCTCCTAGCTCCAACTTGAAGATCACTGCAGGTTTGGCAATGGATTGTCCTGTTAATAAAAAGCAGTGTGGAATTTTGCCAATCTATTCAGGTAAGTTACTTGAAGAGTAACAACGGTTCAGTTTATCAGCTGTGCAATAAAGGGGCTGATTTGGGCATTTTGTTAAAGAGGAGTGCCACTCACATTAACTACAGAATGAAATCTCACTCCTAAACATCATTAAACATTGTGAAACTCCTGTACATTTACTATGAAAGGAGACAGTAATTACTTCAGACAGCTTCATGGGAGTTCCACTAACCCAAAAACATCAGGTTGCTGTAGATCTCCAGCATCACATCCTTGTATAGAATCTTCTGAGCATCTTCCAGGTCCTGCCACTCCTCCCAGGTAAAGTCCATAGCAACATCCTCAAATGATATGAACCCCTGTAAAAATACATTTCCCCTCATCAGCCCTGAGAAATAGAGCATAACATGGGAAATAACTTTCTCTGTATGTTTGTATATGCTTGTTCCTCTGTATATTTCTGAACTCTGTGTAAAGAGAGAAAAAAATAAAGTATAAGCATTCTATCTCTTTGGTAAGTTATTCATTGCTAAATTTATTACAAGTATTTCTTCAGAGATCTCCAAATGTTTTTGCTGTAACGGATGAAAGCATAATAAATATTCTGCTATGTCAAGGTCTTTATTATCTCATACAAACACATGAGTATAAATACATATCTGGAGTAACATGTTAGATTAAGTAAGTTGGACACAAGTTGATGGTAACCAGTCTAAAAAAA
>NW_006206533.1:1009-2239 GCF_000334495.1 Tupaia belangeri chinensis
CTTCAAGTCAATGATGTTAAGAACATGTATGTAAAGGTTCTTATGAAAATGGAACTATAACAGTCATCCTATGAAGCACAAGGTATATTCCTAATATTAATGGAAGTAGAAACAGTATATCTGGGAAAGTATTCCTGGTCTATGATGAAAGACAAGGTCAGTAAATGTGTTCAAGGAAGTGATTGCAAAGTGATTTTACATTTAAATACTTAACCTAATTCCAATAAAATATTTTATGTACATACTGTTAATTACTCATAAGTTGAAGTATATTTACAAGCATCTTTATACTACAGTTGTGCATTCAAAAATATTAGTCCAAATAAAGACGGATATTACTTTATTATTTGTTAAAACACAGAGTATAAATAATACAAAACCAAAAGAAGTGATACATTATATAATCAGATTTGCAATTTAACTGCCATCTACAGATTGCAGACCAAGGATACTCTGAAAGAAATAATACAGTTAAAACCAAGATATAATATGGTTAAAACCAAGTTTTGACGTGAAATAAGAATATTGAATAGGGAACTCATCCAAAAAAAAAAAAAAGGCAAGCAGAAAAAATTGGTACTAATTTTTTTTTGGCACTGAATTAAAAAAGAAATTTAACTGAATGTTTCTGTTTAAGCAGGCATATAGATATAGGAGCTAAAAATTAGAATTGGTAAAAATCTGAGCAGTAGACAGATAAATCTTCTACACATCATCTTTGAAGTTTCAGTAGCCAAATATTTAGGAAGCAGCAGAAATTCAAGTGATAGCAGGACCAGTAGTTAGCATAATGGCTATGTTACTCAACTCCCATGTAGTTGAACGTGGTTTGAGTCCTGGATCCAGTGGCTTAAACTCATACCAGGCATGAGTGCATGCCCAAGATCTCAAGAGAATGGAGGAGAAGGGAGTGCGGTATGGCCATCTCCCCGGGGGGTGATTTCTCACTTACCTCTCTGTCTTTCTGGCTAGCGCACGTACCTTATAACAAAAACCTCACCAAGAAAATAAAATAAAATAAAATAATAAAATAAAGTAAAATAAAGAAATTCAAGTGATAGCTGAAGCTGTTCTAATCAATGAAAGTGGACCTCAGGTCAACTAGTAGGTTTAACAGAATTCAAGATTGGAAAAAAAGTACAAAATATCAACTGGACTGGTGAGAAATGTATTCCTACTGGAACATTTCACTTTACAAACTAAGTGACATATGTGCTTCAATGTATAAAA
>NW_006206534.1:0-864 GCF_000334495.1 Tupaia belangeri chinensis
CTGCCCTGGTGCAGCTCTAGACAGGCTGTGCTCACAGCTCCCACAAAGGCTGCCCGTCTTCATTTCCTTCTCCAGCTGTGGAGGCGACCCCATGGCCTCAGGCCTGGGCACAGCAGCATCCCCTCCTCGCCCTCCCCCCAACTTGGTCCTGCTGAGGTGCCACCCTGTAGGTCGTAGTGGGCAGGGATCACATTGGTTACATTATCCACACTGCACCCAGATGACACTAGGACCAGTCACTGAGTGCTTCTACCGAGGCAGAGACTCATTTTAGCACTTTGTATATATTTGCTCATCTAATGCTCACCATATCCCAGCGGGTAATGCCCTGTCCTTGGTAAGAACATTAGTAATTCATTGAGCTGTGGTTTGAGCTCAGATGTTGCAACTCCAGAGCTCCCAGGTTTAACCATTCGTCTTCTCAAACATCACATGTCTGTGGATCTGGTTCTATCCCGTGAAGTTTATGCAGATTCTGCCAATGGGTATGGAGAGAGCAGAGTTTGGGCATGAGAGTTTGTGGTGTTCTTTTTCTGAGTTCTTCTGCTTTCTTCCTATATACAAATTACTTTTATTTTTTTCATCAAATGAAAAATTTTGGCGTCCTAGGGAGGCACTGTATGGGCAATTCAACAGCATGAATTTGGCAACTTTTCCTCTCTGGATGTTGTGTGTTTACTTCCCCTTCTGCCTTCTGTCATGGGATGATGATCACCCTCCAAATACTGATGCTACACCTTAGAGTTCCCAGCCTCCAGAACCATGAACCAAAAAAAAAAAACAAAACAACTCAGGGAACCAGCAGTTAGCATAATGGCTATGTTGCTGGACTCCCACGTAGTCGACCACAGTTAGCGTCCCCGA
>NW_006206534.1:1045-2072 GCF_000334495.1 Tupaia belangeri chinensis
AACAAAAACAAAAACAGAACCATGAACCAAACACATTTTTATGGTTTCAGATTTCCTCATCTGTAGTATTTTTTAATAGATGCATGGAATGGACGGACAAATGTCCTATATTTTCCCCCCAGATTTAAGAACCAACTGAGTTGGCTCATCAAATGAGGAAGCAGTGGGAAAATCACCTTTTATTACACTTAACATTATTTTAATTCTACCAGAACCTGTTGTAACCTACATTGGATCATTTCAACTATCTTGACTTAGGATTTATGGTATTTATCAAGACAAATCATATGTGTCTAAAACTTACTTTAATATTAATTTATTATTTATTACATTTCAGCATCTATGCCCAATATGGAACATTTTAGGGCAATGAGTACTATTACTGTAGGAAATTTAGACAAAGCTACAGTTAAAGTGAGGCAATCCTATTTTTCCTCTAGTTTATATTTAATTACCTTCTCAAGATAACAGGGCACAATGCTTCAATTTAATAAGATTCTCAGGCACATCTATAGTTAGATCCCTAGGATTGATTAGGTCCTTAAAGTTGTGTCAGTTTGTGTGTTTTTGTAAATGTTAACATTATGGTGTTGAGGCACAAAAGCCAATCAGCACCTTTTCAATCTTATTGTTGCAGAATGTTGCTATGTATATTTAGCACAAATTTTGGATTTCTAATTGGATCATGTTACAAAATTTTAATTATTTAGTTTATACATATATATAAAAACATACACACACACACACACCTCACACACACATTACCTATTAGGTTGTCTGGAAAGTCATGATACATTTTTGCATAGGAAAAAATATAGGGACCAGTGGATAGTAGAATGGTTATATCGCTGGATTCCCATGTAGTCGATCATGGTTTGAGTCCTGGACTTTGGTAGAGTTCTAGAACTGGCGGCTTAAAACTCATGCTGGGCTCATGTGCATGTTGCCCAACATCCCAAAAGGAGACTGGAGGAGAGGGGATTACAACAAGGCCATTCCCCCCAGGGGGGTGATTTCTTGCCTTCTG
>NW_006206535.1:0-492 GCF_000334495.1 Tupaia belangeri chinensis
CTTCTTGTAGACCAATTATTTGTATGTTTGGGTTTTTCATGGCATCTAGTATAGTATCCTCTGTTTTCTTGACTGTTTTCTCTGTATTTTTTATAATTTTTTTCTAGGTCATTGGTTTTATCTTCTACTTCCGAGATTTGATCTTCTGCATAGTCTAACCTGCTTTTAATACTTTCAAGGGAGGTTTTGATTTCCTATATTACAGCCTTCATATCTAACAATTCCATTTGATTCCTTTTTTTTTTTTTAATGGTCCAATTCTTCTTTCATATTGTGGAAGGACTTCCTCATCTTTTGGTTCTCGATGTCTCTTTTCTCTTGCATCTCATAGAATTTCATTACCATGAAATTTCTAAATTTTTTTTCTGACATTTCGGTAATATCCTTTAATGTTTCCCTACTTGGAGATGAATTAGAGTGGTCCCTTGCAGGAAATGTATTACTTGATTCACTCATCCTTGAAGCTCTTTTCTGATTTTTAGTCATTGGTAA
>NW_006206536.1:0-786 GCF_000334495.1 Tupaia belangeri chinensis
CTCTGTCACTACATGGAGCTTTGGCAGAAAGAGAGGGAATGTGGGTGCTGCAGAGAGAACACCCCAAAGTTACAGTAAAATGGCAGGAGAGATGCCAGCACACAAGGATCCGAGTCTGCTGCTTCTCAGAGCCTGCACCGCTAGGCTGGGGTATAGACCATGATTTCCTCTCCTTCCTTCCTCCTTTCTTCCCCTTCCTGCAGCTGTTTAATATTCAAGATAGGGAAACCTACAAGAAGGGAAGAAAGGAAACAAAGAGATGCTATTTCTGAGGGACTATTAGATTTTTCTGTAACCCCAGAACAGGCAGTTTTGGGCTCTGCTTGCTTTGGGCAAATTGTGGTGTGTGTGAGAGAGCGAGACAGAGAGACGGAGAGAGAATGTGCATATCTGTGTGTTGTCAATATTTGAGTGCCTACAAGTGTGTGTATGTGTGTAAAGATATTCATGAATTGGGTAAGTATACCTGTTAATGTATATATATGTATGTTGGGGGCAGGAGAGAGAAAGGGCAGATAGAACAGAAAGAAAGAAACACAGGTTGATTTGGTATCTGCCTTGGATACTCCACACACGAATAATTAAAAATGGACTATATTCGTGTAATTGCTTGGCCATTATCCTATATACGTATGTGTGTGTGTGTGTGTGTGTGTGTGTGTGTGTGTGTGTGTGTATACGTATACACGCACACATACAGACACACCACACACACATATATATGCATATATGTGTATATATATGTGTCTGTATAGGTGTATTATATATAGTATATATAATAAATAT
>NW_006206537.1:0-2359 GCF_000334495.1 Tupaia belangeri chinensis
GGAATTTATTAAATCTACCATTTCATCTTTTCTTTATATATATTTTTTGCTATAGAGTGCATATCCTTGCCAGAGAGACAGAGAGACAAAGTGAGAAATCAACCCCCAGGCAGGATGACTGTGCCACAATCCCTTCTCCTCCAATTTCCTCTCTAGATTTTGGACACACATACACATGTGCCCAGTGTTTAAGCCGCTTGGTCTGGGACTCAAACTGCTGTTGGCCGTATGGAAGTCCAGTGACATAACAATTACACCATCTGCTGGTCCCATAAATGTATCATTTTCTCTTAAAACTGCTCAACAGTTAATCAGTAGTGAATCATCTTGCAGTCGTATACCTTTTAAAAATACAAATGACAAGAACCAGCAGGTGTTGTAATGGTTATGTTGCTGTACTTCCATGTAGTCAATGGCAGTTTGAGTCCCAGACCAACCAGCTTAAAACACACCAGGCACGCATCTGTGTGTGTGTTTGCCCAAAATCCCAAGAAAAGAACAGAGGAAAAGGGATTGCTATGTGACCATCACCTTGGGGGGTGATTTCTCATTTTCTGTCTCTCTGTTTTTCTGGTGAGCGCACAGACCCTATAGCAAAAACTTCTAAAAAAAATTAAAAAAAAAAAAAAAAAACGAAAACCAAACAAAAAACAGTAAGGGAGGATTGCCTGAAGAACACAGTCTACTATTCTGAATTTTCATCTCTAGGCAATTTCCCCACATTTGGAAAGTTAAAAGCATCTATGAGAAGTAGTAGTGTCCTTTCTGGTCAGTCTCTTTGTTGAGACAGTAAAAGCTCATTTTAGTTCAGTGTGGTAAAGCAGGTTGACCTGGCTCTTTACAACTACACACATACATCAGGGTGGGGCAGGAAATGTGAGTTTGTCAGCCTCCAGCCACAGGGAGAGCTGCTCTTGATAAAGGATGGTGCCTCACACAGTCAGCCTTATAGAGGTCCTGTTAAGACATGGTGTCATTCACCCTTCACTTGATTCCTGGACATTTCTACAATTCCAGATGAAACTCCTGCCACCTCCTTCAAAGATCCTTGTTGAGGGAGTAAATGAATCTCAGTGCTGGCAATAGCTACTGAATTTAAAAATGATCCAGGATCAGGTAGTTGTATTGTGGTTAAGGCTTCTATGTCTGACATGACTGACTGAATGGTTCATTTCCCAAACTTGATGACTTGAAAAACACTTAAGATGTATGTGTGTGCATTCCCATAATTCCAACAGTCATGATCAATGGAGGAGAATGAATTGGAGCATGACCCTGCCCCATGGTGGGTCATTTCTTGTTCCCTGTCTTTTTCACTCTGTCTTTCTGTAGTGAGCATATATACCTTGGATCAAAATGTTTTAAAATTATAGAAGAAGAATAGAAATATCCAAACTGCTCCATAACTAGGATGTCAGCTTCTGCCACCACATTTCAGCTGGAATATCATCAAGCTTATTGTCCATCTATATTAACAACACTGACTCTATTGACAGTGATGGCAGAAAAGGGTGATGGCCTAAAAAGTTCTATTTGCTATTATTCGAAGGACTTTCAACATGGTTTTGATTCAAAAGATTCTCAATGTTGGGACCAGCAGTTAGAGTAATGACTATGTCACTGGACACTCATGAAGTCAACCATGGTTTGAGTCCCAGTCCCAGTGGCTTAAACTCATGCCAGACTTGTGTGTATGAGTGCCCAAGATCCCAAGAAGAGAATGGAGGAGAAGCTTTTGTGCCATGGCCATCCCCCTGGGGAGGTGATTTTTTGCTTTCTGTCTCTCTGTCTTTGTCTTTCTAGCAAGCACATGTGCCCTATAGCAAGAACCTCTCCAAAAAAAAAAGAAAGATTCAAATGGAGGTTTCTCAATCATTTCAGGTTTAAAAGGCAGCTATATTTGCCCAAAGGGGATTATATTCAGAGAGGCTAACCCATGGCTGTAACTCCCCCTTGTCTTGGACATGAGCACTTTACAGATGGTTGCTCTTTAAACTGGCTCTTAGGATATGGGTGTTAGTGAGGTGCTAAAGACAAAGAGGGGTGTAGGCACCATTTCTATCCTGAAATAGCTTCAGTTCAATGTACACACAAAGCCAGTGAGGACATAAAAAATACCCTGCCTTGGGCTTGGGAAGAAATAACACAGGACCTGAGGTTTCAGGGATAATAAAGAAGACTATTGCTATTGAACAGGGACCAGTAGGTCTGAGGTCCCTGACCTCCCCTGTCCTGTGCACATTCTCTACATGAATAAACAATAAAAGACTGTATGACACTTAGCACAGAAGATTACAGAATTCAAGGAAGGAAGGATGAGCACAATATTGTATTAACAGAATTTGGCACAAACACTTCC
>NW_006206537.1:2985-5597 GCF_000334495.1 Tupaia belangeri chinensis
ATGATAAAAATTTGGAAAGAAGAGATGAAGGAGAAGGGATAGCAGCACAGCCACTTCCCAAGGGGGCTGAGCGCATTCTCATTTTATCTCTTTTTTTCTCTCTCTCTTAGTCTCTCCAGTGAGCACAAGTGTCTAGTAAATTAAATAGTAAAAAACAAAACAACAAAAACAAAAAAAACTTTTAAAGCATTCTAAAGGAAGTGAAGTAAGTGTTAAATACCTGGTCTCTGCTTTCCATAATCAATGGGAGTAACTTCTTGGAACCTGTTGCTTCTTCATCTTCAGTGGAGCAGTTTCCTTCCAGGTCTGCTGTTTCACAGACCTCATTTTCACTTCTTGGGCAGAATCCATAAAGAATGATAGGGAACTGAAACAAAATATTCTCACTAAAACTCAATGCTAAGCACAAAAATTTCCCATTCATATCATGTAATTTTAATCTTTTGAGATACGTCATATGATGAAAGCCTGAATCACAATATAAAAAAAAAAGCCAGAGGGCATTCTGTTGCTCAAGCTAGCAATGTTGGCACCAGTGTCTTTTATGTACTTCAATAAATTACATGTAAGAGTGAATGTGCCACCTCTGAGATGCAGCAGAATTCACTGCTCAAGAGAAAATTCATCTCACACAATGACCACACTCAATTCCCTGACCTGCTCTGCCTGAAACATGCCAGGCACTCTCACAAATGCCCCAAACCTGATAGTGTGAAGGAATGGAAGAAGGTGATTACAACATCACCAGGCACTTTGCAAGATTCTCCTTACTTTTTCTCTGTCTTTCTCTCTCTCACTGCCTATCCTGTGCACAGTCTCTACATGAATACATTTTAAAAGCATGTATGACATTCAGAGAGATTGTTAACAAAGCTTAGATGTACAATAGAAATCATGAAAATCCTGAGGAAATTATGGAAATAACTTTCAATTTCTGTGCAAGAGTATTCTTTTCCAACATATGCACATACATATGAACAAAACGTACATGAACATTTCAATAGAAATACTGGATAACATGTTAAAAACATAAATTGTAAACTAAATGCATCTCACAGCTACCTCTATATTTCATGGGAAATTAGTTGATCTAGTTTGGCCTAGAAGAATTATCAAGCCTATGAAGATGAGAAACAAGGCAAAACCATGAGTTATCAATATTTCCTGGCACCTTTTATGGTATAAGGATAGATGATGGGTAAATAAGGGGAAAGAAAGAAGGTAGAAGTAGTTCAAGCCAGGGCCCACCCTGTGGTGTAGTAAAGTGCTATGTATCAGAGGCAGAAATGCCTATGTTTGATGCAGTTCACATCTTATCCCCAGAGGCTTGAAAAACATGTTGGTGTGTGTGTGTGTGTGTGTGTGTGTGTGTGTGTGTGCATATGTATCCTATTGGGATAGAGAAATGGGGGAAGGGGAGACTGTGGTTCAACTCTGCCCCACTGGGGGGTGCTTTCTTATTTCTCTCTCTGTATCTAGCACACATGCCCTCTGCCAATAGTGAAAATGAGAAACACTTCATGATAAAAACTAAGAGAAATGGCTTACTTAATGGAATAAATTTAGAAAAAGTAACCTAAAGCTCACATTGAAAATCAGTTCCACATTAAGAGAGGTACAGACTATTCAATTTGGCTACACACTGTCTCTCATCTCTCACTTTTTTTTTTTCAGTTTGTCTAGATATTGGGAGGGCACTTTCAATAGCGTGATCATCACCCAATTAAAAAATAAATAAAACATACTTCTTAGTCCCTTAAATATAAAAAGTCATTTTGCTATTAGTACATCAGCTGCCCAATACACTTTGGGAAGAGGATTGGCCCTCAGACTCCCCCATGTTGACTATCGTCAACAATAAGAGAAAATGCAGCGCTCAGATCACACATAGACAAAAAGGCTCAGAAGGCAAACTAGAATAAAATGGAGCAGCCAAACTCTAAGCCCTGAGTCTACATATCCAGCACTCTCACTTTGCAATCTAGAATGTATACTTTGAATGTCATTCACAGTTTCCATAGTTTCTTCAAATCTTTGGTTGTTGTCCTTCAACAAACCATATGGAATCAGAAACATTTACTCATTTCTTTTACTTCTATTTTCAGGATATAATGTTCACTGCCTTGTTTCTAAAACATGTATGTGGTTGGAGGAAGTATCTTAAATATAAAATAAATATAACTCATCAGAGATGCTTATTTTCTTGAAGCAATGTTTTGAATTCATAGACCTATATAAATATTTAAGAATTAGAATTCAGAAGATAAACTCGAGTGCTTACAAAGTCAATTTTCAAGAATGTGACCTTCTACATACAAAAATAAGTAGTTTTCCACATGTGAGGAGTACTATAAATGTGGGTGACTTAAAGAACATATGAAATAAGGACACCAGATAAAATGAAGAGATATAAGTACCATAAAAATTGAACTACCAGAGGTGAAAGAAATTAAACATGAAACCATTGTAAAAAGTTTATGGGGAAAAAAAAGATGATACCTTCTCTTTCCAAATGGATATATTTTCTATAAGTTCTTTGTTTTCATTCTTCTCATTATTTTTTCTCTTAGATATTTCTTGTAAATTAACTAAAAGGAGAGGAAAATAATACA
>NW_006206537.1:6359-7537 GCF_000334495.1 Tupaia belangeri chinensis
AGGGGGTTGCTTTCTTCCTTTTTCTTTCTCCCTGGTGTTAAAACACATCCTAGATAATTTTTTTAAAAAAATATTGAGGTAACTCACAATCTCTCCAAGCTTTTCTTAATCCTGAAGAAGAAAACGCCACTACAATAAAGGTGAACATCATACAAAAAGCACCATCTTGCAGGTAAATAGCACCAGAAAATATCTTCAATCAGAGCTCGTAATTCTAGACCCCTCTGCCAGGCATGGAATCTCTCATCTGCCGGAGTCTAAACTTATTTTTTACTTGCCCATCATAAGAACTCTGCTGCCTGAGGTCAATCTTCTGACCACCACCATTGCTGCAGTCACTGGCACACACCTCAGCATCTGTGAACCTATTCTGTGCCAGGCAGTCATCCTGGCTATCACCAGAAAGCATCCTGAATCATCACAGTCTATGAAGAACATTCAAAATGCATCATCCCCATTGTGAAACATGTTCATCTCTACTCATTCTCCCCTGGTCTTAATGATTCTCTAGATGTAAGACTCCAAACAGAGAGTATAAACCTCCATTATGTCACATATCTTGCCTGGCATTATCTGGGTATTTTCTAAGCCTTAAGCTTCTTGATAGCCTCTGGTGTTAACTAATCATCTTTCCATTCTCAAGAGGCGGTCAGGCCAAAGTGTTCCCTCTGAAATACAGACTCCCTTCACTATTGTTTCCTAAACACATCTTTGCAAAACTAAACTGATCTTCTTCTCCTTCCTCCCATAAACTTTCTTGGCCTGACCTCTTATCTCAATAGATGGCAATTCCCTCCATGTTGTCATTTAGACCTCAACCAGAAAGAGTAAAATTGTCCACAGTTAAGAACTCACCAACCTATCTCATTTTCATAACATATTTGCTGATATTTACTATGTACTCCCAGTTGGATTAGGACCCACATGGACTTCAAATATCAAAAAGGCTAAACTCTTACCTTTATTTTCTTGAAGATTTTTCTACAACAGGGAGAAAGAAAATTAAATCTTGTGTGAAAACATACTAAGATGAAATATCTACAGTTCCTAATAAGATGTCTAAAACAGTAAACCAATGAGTAGAATAGTTAAGTAATTCCACATAATGAAATCATTAGATTAAAAATAAAAACAAAAGCGAAAAATAACTTCCTACTTATGTGAGGATTCATAATCAA
>NW_006206537.1:12647-13406 GCF_000334495.1 Tupaia belangeri chinensis
GTCACTGATGTTCCAATTTCCCCATCATTCTTACATATTCTGAGGTGGAGGCAGCCTAGACAGACTGATATAGTGCTGATGTCTGCCCAGTGGCTGTGTATCCCTCATGCATCAAAATCAACCAAAGGAATCAGAAATATGACAATTGGCAACAATATCAGCCACCTCTGTAATAAATATGATAGGATATTTTTTAGTAATTGAATGGGGTGTCTGGGACTCAGTAGGGAAAAGCTCCTGTATGATAATGCCAGTGAACTCTGGCCTGAGGGGGAGGTGGTATATTTTGGGATAGGGGAGGAAGGAGGGCTGTTGGGTGACAGTATTTGGGATAACAAGTTCTCATACAGCTACTGTTCTATGATTTGCAAGAAAGTCTAATACAGAGAAAGGACTATTGTGATAGGCAGTTAGCTAGTAATGAGTGGGCAGTCCTCAGAGAATAGCAGGAGGACACATGTCACATCAATCACTATTTACTAGATCCTCCATGAGATGCCTTCTTTCCACCCAGCCTCTGGAGCAGGGGAGAGAAGGCAAATACCATTTTTCTTCTTTGGTAACTGAGGAAGACACAAAGGGATGATTGTAAATTTCTATCTTATTATTCCTGTGTATACAAAAAGACCCAACCAAGCATATTGGTCAACATCCTGATTCCCACTGGGTGATAAACTAATTGAGCAGTCTGTCCTAATTAAACATCCTGGCTCACACTGGGCACGTGCAGTTAGGTAAACAAATTCCTCAAACTCTTCA
>NW_006206537.1:13677-15110 GCF_000334495.1 Tupaia belangeri chinensis
TTGTGGCTTTATTTTGTGCTTAGGGACAGGTCTCTAATTTTAGTAATCTGGACCCAAAGAACCTAGGACTTCACAATGCAGCTCAACACTCTCCTATCCTATGACAATACTTCTTTCAATTTCTATAAAGCTAAATATTTTTTGTAAATTACTTTTTGAACTTTGTAAGAAAAACAACTGATTCTCAGATTATGTTGTAGCTGGGTAATATAAAAGGAAATCGCTCTGCATTACATTAGTCACAGATGCCAGTTGAACAGTTGTATCCAGAGCTTTGAATCAGAAGTTCTCATGGGGACAGACCAATAATTTGTTCTTTTTAAAAATAATTATTTATTTAACGTTTAAATTTATTCATTCCTTTTTTGTTTTCAACTTTACCAGCACCTTAACCACCATGCCACCTTCTGATCCTGGCCAATAATTGATTCTTAAAGAGTGTCTTCATTTCTTCTCATGACTGAGCAGAGGCTTTATCACTTATAACTTCATTTTTGTCTCACACCCACCATCCATCACCCCTCTCTACCAACCACTTCCCCTCTTTATTGTCAGTAGCATTTATACCAATCCTTCTCCATCACAGCTTCAATCTCTCAACCTCTTCTATTAAGTGCAGACACAGTACAAATTGAATGGGGATATGAAATGCTTATCTTTTAAAATCTGGCTCAAATTCAACAATTAGGGTAATGGCTTTTTTTGCTAGACTCCCATGAAGTCGACCACAGTTTAAGTCCAAACGTGGTGGCTTAAACTCATGCCGGGCGTGTGTGTGTGCATGCCCAAAATCCCAAGAGGAGAAAGGAGAAGGCATTGTGACATGGCTATCCCCCCTAGGGTGTGATATCTTGCTTTCTGTCTCTCTGTCTCTCTCTTTCTGGCAAGTGCACGTGCCCTATAGTAAAAACCTCTCAAAAATTAATTTTCCCAGCATAAATACCCTATTAGTCAAGTCAAAGAGATTACCATAAATACATATTGTCATCAACAGATAATGTCGCTTTAAATGATGATGCTGACAAGGTCTTCGGAACGCTTTATTAACCCAGGCTTCTTAGTCTTCTTCCTCCTCCTTTCTTCTTTCTCCCCAGCCTTCTCCCCTCCTGCCCACCCGGGCTCCCTATATATCTGTCCTGTGAACCAGTCCTCTTTTGCCACCAGGCAAACACTGATAGGCTGAGGCAGTGCCTACGCGTTCTGGAACAGGAACGATAACCAAATATGGGCTTGTTTATGTAGAAGTCTGGGTGCTCTCAGCACCATGTTAGGGTGGGGGCTCTCCACAGCTCCCCCTTTTCTGTTTATTATGCAGGAGAGGGTAGTGGTCACAGCCCCCGAACAAGAAGGACCATGTAAGGAAGTCTATCTCATGCGTGAGAGCGCCAGACCGACTGCCCATCGATTTTTTGGGGATGGGAGTGGTGGTGTCG
>NW_006206538.1:0-435 GCF_000334495.1 Tupaia belangeri chinensis
CCCTTCCGAATCTCCACGCATCCCCACCATTCCTCCTCCTTGGACCCCAGGTTGGCTGTCTGGGACTTTAAGGTGGACCCCCGCCCCACCTGCTATCCAGATCGAGTTGGCCAGCATTCCGGACACAAGGCTGACTGAGGCTGCAGGCCTGAACCTTCCGAATCTCCACGCATCCCCCATGCCTCCTCCTAGGACCCCAGGTTGGCTTTCAGGGACTTTAATGCAGACTCCCACCCCATCCCACCCGCAATCCGGATCGAGCCGGCCAGCAGTTCTGGACACCAGGCGGACTGAGGCTGCTAGCCCAACCCGTCTGAATCTCCACTCATCTCCACCATTCCTCCTCCTTGGACCGCAGGTTGGTTGTCTGGGACTTTTAAGGTGGACTCTCACCCCACCCTACTCGCAATCCGGATCGAGCTGGCCAGCAGTTCT
>NW_006206539.1:0-412 GCF_000334495.1 Tupaia belangeri chinensis
AACTGAACCCACATGGGAAGGGCCCTGGGTTTTTGTCCTGGGACTTCCCCAAACATGTACCAGGCCAGCTGAGACTGGGAGTGGATCATATAGCCTGGGGACCCTGTTGGGAGTATCTGTCTCTCTCCCCCCCCCTTTTATCTCATGGAAGATTTAATTAAAAAAAATCTTTAAAGAAAGAAAAAAAAAAGAGTACGTGTGAACACAGTTTCTGACACTCTTCACAAGGTGGAGCCTAATTTTTCTCCCTCCAGCTATGGGTTGGGCTTGATGACTCACTTCCAAAGAAAGAAATAACAAAAAGCAAGGAGTGATGGTGTGTGCTCTTGGGGAGCAGATCATGAAGGCTTGGCAGCCGCTGGCTCTGACTCTCGTTCACACACTTGGAGGGAAACAGCCGCCATGTTGTAAG
>NW_006206539.1:729-1543 GCF_000334495.1 Tupaia belangeri chinensis
ACCAACAAAGGGTGCTAGATCCTACATGGTCAGCTTTATGGTTCGAATCCCAGACCCAGTAGCTTGAGAATCACACCAGATACATTTGTGTGCCCAAAATCCTGAGATGAGAATGGAGGAGAAGGGATTAAGGCATGGCCATAGCACTTGGGAGGTGAGTTCTTTTTCACCGGCTCTCTGTTTTTCTTTAGTGAGCGTACAAGCCCCATAGCAATAAATAAATAAATAAAACTAAAAGACAGTAACAAGAAAGCAGGTGCAGGTGCTTGTAAATAAATGTTTCATTTATACCATAAACAGGTTTGCCTATACCATAAAAATATGTTGCCTTTCCAAATTTTTCGCTTTTACTCTTTGTATAAGTCACTTAGTGAATGCTCTACCAAGGTCCCTCTGTTATCAGATAGAGGGTTTTAAGTTACTTAGTCAACAGTGGACTGGATTAATGGATATTACTATGGAGTGGAAAAGAGCTAATGTTATTATTTCCCCACCATGCTTATTTCTATGAATGTTACCCAGGGTGCTTCTTTAGCTATGCTTAGTTTCATCACTATTTTCTATATGTAGTTACTTGATCTACACGGGTCTCAACTCTTTCATAAAAAATTCAACACAGTAATTTGTATCTACCAATAGAGATGCTATTCAACTTGTATTAGTTAATATATATAAAATACTCATAACAGTAAATGATATGAAAAAAATATACACACAAAGACATATGAACGGATAGCTATGATTATATAGAATTTTTTATTTCTTGGTATATCTTCATAAGGTACTATGTCTTAGGACATAGAATTTATTTCTA
>NW_006206540.1:0-1732 GCF_000334495.1 Tupaia belangeri chinensis
TTCCTCAATATAATAAAAATCACATGTGACAGACCTGCTATGAACATTATACTAAGCCTTCCCATTAAAATATGAAACAAGACAAGGCTGCCCACTCTCTCCACTTCTTTTTAACATAGTGCTGAAGATCCTAGCCAGTACAGTCAAACAAGAGAACAAAATAAAAGGCATTCAGATAGGAAAAGAAGTTAAACTGTCCCTATTTGAAGATGATATGACTATATACATAGAAAATTCAAAGGAATCCATGGAAGAATTCCTAGAAGTGATAAATGAATTCAGTAAAGTTTCAGTATACAAAATCATTATAAAAATTCTATAGCATTTTATACATCAAGAAGGAACAGAGTGAGACATAATTGAATAAAGCAATCCCAATTCCAATAGTTCCAAAAGAAATAAATAAATAAGATAGCTTGGAATAAGTCTAAACAAAGAGGTGAAAGATCTCTACAAGGAAAACTATGACAAACTGAAAAAAATGTGTATTATACCAAAAAAAGAAAGGACATTCCATGCACTTTGGCTGGAAAATTCAATATAATAAAAATGTTAATGCTGGGGCCAGCAATTAGCGTAATGGCTATGTTGTTGTACTCCCATGTAGCTGACTGCAGTTTGAGTCCCGGACATGGGGGCTTAATTTGACGCCGGGCACGTGCGCATGCGTGCCCGAGATCCTGAGAGGAGAATGGAGAAGAGATTATGGCATGGCCATCCCCCCCCGGGGGATGATTTCTCACTTTCTATCTCTTTCTCTCTCTCTCTGTCTTTCTGGTGAGCGCACGCGCCTTTTAGCCAAAATCTCTTCAAAAAAAATGTTAATGCTATACAAATTAACTTACATATTCAGTACGATTACAATCCATTGACCTAAGACAGTTTTCACAAAAATAATTTTTAAAAATTACAAAATTTGCCTGGAATAAAATACAAGCTTATATTATGAAGGCAATATTATACCAAAAAAAAATAGGAGGCATCAAACTACCCATCTTTAATGTCTATTACAAAGCAGTGATAATAAAAATAGCATGGTACTGACACACAAATAGACACATAAACCAATAAAACAGAATAGAAAATCCAGAAGTAAACCCCAAATCATAGTCAACTGATCTTTGATAAAGGGTATAAGACAATGTAATGTAGAAAAAGTATCTTTTTAGCAAATAGTGTTGGAACAACTGGATATAACCTACAGAAAAATTAAACTGGACCCCTATTTTTTTTCTCAAGAAATCCTACAGAAGCTCTTTGTGAACTGTATTCTGGATGTTTGGTTCTCAACAGTTTGAGTAGTTAACATATATGTATAAAACCATACTGTCTGTTGTTACAGAGACACAAACAAAATTTTAACAAATATTTTGAAAATTATCTTTACAATTCAGGTTTTGGAATATTTTTTAATTTATTTTTTATTATCATCATAATCTTGTTTATAATACATTGGGTTGCATATAACTTTACAGTGTATTACATTACTTTTTCAAAAGGGAATGCCCTGCATGTCAGTCAATACAGAGACATTAATCTTCCCACTTCATCATTCAATATATTTTCAATGATTTCCCCAATCATTATTATAATTATTCTAATTATTTTTTAACCAGTCAATCACTATTTCTCATTTTGCTTGTAAAAAGACTTTACCCATCATGAAATACTTCTCAGACCAATCCAGTTGAGAATACCGTGCATGCCATCATCAACAGGTAATAAGCCTTAT
>NW_006206541.1:0-446 GCF_000334495.1 Tupaia belangeri chinensis
CAGGCTGTCCTTGCGGTCACAGCGCTCCTCCTCGCGGGACAGCGTGGCGGCGGTGCGTGCTGCGCGCGCACTGGGACTTGGGCAAGGATGCAGGGAGGGGTGCCACGGCAGAGATCCCGGCACCGGTGGGGGCAGAAAACCCGGCAGAGGGGTGAGCAGAGAGCCGGGCAGAGATCCAGGCAGAGGAGCGGGCGGAGGCCGCCTGGTGGTCCCTGCTCCAGAGCGCCGAATCTCCAGCAAAGCTCCAGTGAAGCCCAGGCGCATCCTCTGAGTAGAACGGGGTTCCCAAACATGGACCCCTCCGCGCCTCCTCCGGCCCCTGGGGCGCAGCGCTAGGGGCTGGGAGTGGCGGCGGACATAAGTTCCCAGGGCTGCCCCAGGGCCACAGCGAGGCTGGGTCTCAAGGCTTGAGGGTCTTCCTCTGGTCCCGTTTCTGGGCAACGCGG
>NW_006206541.1:705-1139 GCF_000334495.1 Tupaia belangeri chinensis
TTTTTTTTTTTTTCTTTTTTGCGGAAGGATTGGTGACAGCAGAGAGCTTGGGCGCTGGTCCCTAGTCCTCTGGGACATCACAGCGGGTGGAAAGGCCCAGTGGGCGCTCTCAGAGGAGGTCGCGCCACCTTGTGGGAGCGGCTGATCTGATGCTGCCCAGGCCTAGGGAGCAGTGCCCACGATGGACCTGAGCCTGGTGCGTGGACACGGGTCCTGGAGGGGGAACGCCAGGTCTGCTGGCTGAGCCCCTGGCATTTAGGGGTCAGTGTTCAGCCTGATGGACGCCGGGGCTGGGGGCTGGAGCAGCGCACTTCTTTTCTGCAGAGTGCAGAGTTCGAGGCAGGGAGGCTGGGGTTTTCCAACCAGTAAGCACAGGTGACCGACTGGACTTCTGAGTCCAACTGCCCATCCCAGGTCCTGCCGACTCCAACTCC
>NW_006206541.1:1606-4158 GCF_000334495.1 Tupaia belangeri chinensis
TAATTATTACAGATGCTCAGACATCCCCCAGTGTAACGAATCCCGGCACCTCACAGCGCCCCAGTGCAGGGAACTGCTGTGTCCCATCCCCACTGTCTCCCTGGCACCGCTCTGACCACACACTTCCTTTTCTTCTTCAGTTTTAAAGTTTATTCACTTAATGAGAAGGAGGGAGAGAGGAGAACCCCTGGGTCTTGACACAGCAACCCCCGCTGTGCCCAGCAGTGCTGGACTGTGTGAGGCCATGCCCAGCTAGGGAGGGGCTTTTGGGAACAAGCCCTGGCCTTCTCATGGGAGTCAGGCTCACTGAGCTGCGGGTTCTACCACAGCCACCATCTGGCCAGGAGCACACTTCCTCTGTGACCATGTGGATTTCTTTTTCCTTTCCCTTTCCCTTTTTTTTTGCATTAGGGCATGTGTACTCACTGGAGAGTATTTCATGAACGAGGTTTTCCATGCCTCTCACAGATTCTTCACCTTTTGGACTATCCATTATTCAGATATTTGGCATTTCATCGTGTCTAGAACTTTCCATATGTTGTCCTAATTTTTCTTGGTAATTTTTTTCTTTCTTTTTGTTAATTTGGTCTATGCTGGAGACTTTGTCTTCAAGGTCAGAAATTCTTTCTTCTGCATGGTGCAATCTTCTGTTAATGCCTTCTAGGGGGACTTTAATTTCCTGTATTGTAGTCTTCATTTCCAGAAGTTTTGTTTGATTCAATTCTTTTTTAGGATATTTATTTCTTTATGAAATTCATCTTTCATGTCCTGAAATTATTTTCTCAATTCCTGGAACTGACTGGCTGTTGTTTCTTGCATCTCATTGAGTTTTGTCACTAGGAATATTTGGAGTTCCATTTCTGACATCTCTGTGTACTTCTCTGTGCTGCTGGTGAGGGGCTCCCATGCTCCCCTGGGGAGAGCTCTTTGCTTTCTCATGTGTCTTTGCGATCTGTGCTGGTTTCTCGTCACCTGACGCAGCGTTCACCGCTCTCCATTTACTGGAGTAGACTGTGGTGCTGGCAGGGGACCTTTCAGCCTCAGTTCCCAGGTGTGTTCCCGTTGGAGGGCTCTGTCTCCCAGGTCAGAGCGGTTACCGGGAACTTCAGGTGTCTGGCTCCTCTAACAGAATGTTCAGTTCTTGATGAGATGGGAGCAAGCTAAGGAGACATAACTTGAAGAGGATCAAGTCAGGAATGGAGGACAATGGAGTCCAAAGTTTCAAAGCTGCACCCAGGTCCCACAGGCACTGTTTTCAAAACACTTTGTTCATGGGCCAGCCGGTGGCATGTAAAGATGGCTGGATCCCACATGGACTACTGTGTGGTTTGAGTCCCCGACGCAGCAGCCTGCAAAGCACACTGAACATGTGAGTGAGGACATTCACAGTCCTGGAAGGAGAAACAGAGGGGAAGGGAACGTGGTGTAGCCATCCCCTATGGGGGCGTGTTCCTCTCTTTTCCTCTCCAGTGAGCATAAGTGCCCTTTAGCAAATTTTGTTTGTTCGTGTTTTACTTGCTCTTGCTCCTTCCAGTGGTCACAACCCTCCACCGAGATCCCAGCCTTTCCACGCACTTTGGCTCTCTCTTGGAGAAACTGCTCAGACTTGGCAGGCTCCATGACGCCATCTCTGACAGGGTGGGTGCCGTCAAGGGGAAACTTCAGAATCTGTTTCTTTTGCTTGCTCCCTTCACCACAAGCTTTCACACAGGTGCCATGGTAGCAGTGGAGGCAGAAATGGCCCTTGTTAAAGCTTGCATTAGCTCTGCAGCTTCGGTACAAGACCTACGGTTCCGCAGAGTTTAAAGGTCACTACTATGTTGCTCACATCTGGCTGCTCCCTACAGGCTGCCGACTCACACTAATAAAAAGAGAATCACTAACAACTCACGTCAGTCACTGTAACAGGACTCATGTGCTCAACCATCCCAACTCAGGTCACCACAGCCCAGTACTTTCCCGCCTCACCCCCGATAGGGTCTCACCATTAGAAGCCGTGAGAGACACATCAGAGCCCTGGTCACTGTTGCTCCCTGGGGGGACAAACATGGCCTGGTCAGAGCCGCAGGGGAGGAGCTAGAGGAGGAATATGGCGGGTGTCCCCAGGGGCTCCTGGCTGTGCTGTCCCAGGGGTCAGGTCACCCTCCCCTCATACTCACGGGCAGTCTGAGCGTAGTGCCCTTTCTTTCCACCTGTGAGGAGAAAACACCCTGTGAGGGACAGGTCCATGGGGTCCTCAGAGCCAGTAACCCTGGACCCCAGAGAAGTTTCCAGAACTGTGATTACAGACCCAGGGCAGGGTCAGGGAATGTGAGGATGGAGATGTGGGAGGAGGACCAACAGCCCACCTGGAGGACCATCCTCAGCAAGGACTGCCCCCGTGACCTCTGACTGCTAGGAACCAGGTCCCCATCACCACCATCCCCAGGTGACAGGCATGTGACTCGTTTTCACACTTTACAGAGGAGTGAGCAGTCTCAGCACAGAGGCCCTCAGCCGGGGCAAGCCCGTGTGTGTGGTTGCACCTCCCAGTCACCAGGCAGGGCACCCCC
>NW_006206542.1:0-1357 GCF_000334495.1 Tupaia belangeri chinensis
TTTTTTTTAAGTACTTCAACATATTTTTTCTTTGAGTATTTGGCAGTGATAATAGTTTTCTCAAGTCTTCATTAGTTAAATCTAATATATAGACAGAGCTATATGGAATTGTGTTTTATGACTTTTTTTCTTCGGCAGTTGCCACATTTCCCCTTCTCTTTTTATATCTAGGAATTTACTTGCGAACTCAACATTTTATGTAATATGACGTAGGAAGTCTAAATTCTGTTGGTTACTTTTTTTTCTTTCCTGAGAATTCTTGAATTTTTGTTTTAGTATTTTGTCAGGAACTAAATTATTTAATCCTACTGTTTAGGGTGTACAACTGCAACTCTGTTCAGCTCTGCTTTTTTTTCTTTTTCTATGTTTGAGGGTGTGATAGGTATAAAGAAAGAACTCATACATACTATGATACTATGTCTTCATTGTTTGATGTTCAAATGTTCAGGCGAATGTTGTGCTTACAGACCTCAAACCTGTAATGTCTGTTTAGGAAACCAAGCTATACGTAATTTGGAAAACACCATCAAAGTCAAAGCAAGTCCGCAAATCTTCCTCTGTTTCTATTTGTTGCAGAGACCTTCCAGACGTTTTCATACCTGAATAGCTTAGAATCATCTTTTCCTCCTCCTCTCAACCCACGTTTGACTTCCAACCTCAACTGGAAAAGTGTAAACTATTGGTCTTACAGTAGCTATAAACTTAGCCACATTTAGCCAATAAAGCCACTCATAATTGCTGCTCCCTATCGCTCTCAGCTTGCCCGCCCCTTACCTCAAAGTTACGGGATTTTACTGTCAGCCAATAACTGCTATCGTTTGCTTTGAAGGATGGCAACAGCCTCAAACAGGAAGGCTGAAGATTTGCTTCTATTTTAC
The DNA here is from genome assembly GCF_000334495.1 of Tupaia belangeri chinensis. NCBI lineage: Eukaryota > Metazoa > Chordata > Mammalia > Scandentia > Tupaiidae > Tupaia > Tupaia belangeri. The sequence continues at coordinate 879 of NW_006206542.1, forward strand.
TCAGTAGGTTGGAGGGGGTTTTGGTGTGTGTGTTGTGAATTTTGCCATAGGGCACATGCACTCACCAGAGCGACAAAAAGAGAGAGACAGAAAGCGAGAAATCACCCCTGGGGGGGTGGGGTATGGCAATGCTGCAATTTATTCTCCTCCAGTATTCTCTTAGAATTTTAGGCACACATGCCACCATGTCCAGGACTTCAACTGTGGTCAATTACATGGGAGTCCAGAGACGTAACCATAAGTTGGAGTTTTGAAAAATAATTATTTCTCAACTTGTTGTCTGCTTTTGGTTGACTTCTAGTATCCTGAATTAATTTCAATTTTTTGAAAGCTTATTTTCAAGAGAGACAGAGAAGAGCAGACACAGACAGCACTCTCATAGAGTCCTGACAATATGATTCACCCCCAGCTTCAGCCCCCTTCTGAATCATGGACACATGTGTTCCTAGCATCTTCAGAAAGGTCTCTGACCAGCAACC
>NW_006206543.1:0-603 GCF_000334495.1 Tupaia belangeri chinensis
GTGCAATACCAATTGCCTTTAGAGTGTAATGCCCCAATCCCACCCATTATTATCCTTATTTTAACCATGTGAAATGTAGCTCTGAGAGGCTTCAAAGCAGCTACTACTCTCACTCAGGCATAATTACAGCAGAATGAAGACAAACTGGAAGAATGGACTCCCTCCCTCCGTCACTCCTGCCTTTGTTCCTCCCTCTCTTTTTTCTTTCTTCATTCTTTCCTTGTAATCTAATAAAGTTATCAGAATGTGTATCTGTGTTATTCCATTTTTTTGTTTTAGTTTATTTAAATATATTTTCTGTGTCATCAGTACTTTTGTCTTCCTCATTGGGGGATATCTTTTTTATATACATTGAATCTCTTTTGTGTTTTCCTTATATACTATTATTTTCTCAACTTTTAGCTTCTTATTCATTTTCACTTCACTTAAAGCATCTTCCATGGTTTTCTGTGTTTTTGGCAATATCTTTTCTCCTTTGTGATTATTCAAATGTGGCCTTCTTTTCTCAAAAAAAAGTGTTTTGTCTTTTTAAAAAATTTATAGTAGAGCACATGCATGAGAGAGAGAGAGATAGAGAGAGATGAGCACCTTCCATGGGTTCTG
>NW_006206544.1:0-42470 GCF_000334495.1 Tupaia belangeri chinensis
TGATTTCTTGCTTTCTGTCTCTCTCTGTCATCCTGGCAAGCGCATGTGCCCTATAGCCAAACCTCTCCAAAACCAAAAAAAACAAAAAAATCTTTATTTCTAAAAGAGGATTTTTTTTTAAGTTTATTTATTAACAGAGTGGTTGGGGGGAGAGGAAGACAGGGATGGAGGGAGCGAGGGATGAAACGCTGATTTTCCATACTACTCCAGCATCATGGAGTGGCATGCTACCCCTGTGGCACCACAGCTGGGCAAGAGATCTATTGTGTTGTTGGGAAAGCCATGATGCATTTTTGCATAGAAAAACATAGAAAAATACATTCCAATGACTTTCTATACATTTTTTAAGTGCCAGAGAGTGTGTGCACTGATCTGCACTTAGGAGCAAGGAAGCAAGAAGAGAAAGCCCTCCCCGCCCCCAACAAGGTGTAGTCATACTGTGATCCTTTTCCTGCATTTTTCCATCCCATTAGGATTTGGGCACACACACACATGTATCTGGCATGTTTTTCAATCCTTTGGGGCCAGGATTCAAACTGTATACTTGAGATCTGGCTCCCTATGCACAATACTTAACTGTTCACAACTGGATCAGTCCAAGAATCTTTATGTTTTAAAAATTTTGCTGGCGAGCATGAGAGAGAGAGAGAGAAAGTGAGAAAATTGAGAAAGCACCTCTGGGGCGATGATCATACTGCAATCTCTTCTCCTCTGTCTCCTCTTGGAACTTTGGGCATTTATGCACATATACCCAGCATGTTTTTTGAGCTACCAGATCTGGGACTTAGACTGTATAGTCAGCTATGAGGGATCCAGCCACTTTGACCACTACCAGCTGGTCCTCAGGAATTTATTTTTAAGTGACTTATGATTGGTAAGTCTATTTATGTATTCGGAATAAGAGAAATGTACTCAAGAGCTGGTGAGTAGAACTAGGGTTTATATCCCCCCAAAGCAAGGTGGACAGGTACCAATCTATTCTCTGCAGAGCTGTGTATCGTGCAACAAATTGGAATTACTCAGGTTCCTCTATATGGTCTGGAAAACATGAAAAGTCAGTATAGAAAATCCTTATTGACTTGATGATATAGCCATGTGATGAAAGCAGTAATCATGTTTAGACCAGCTATGAAACAAAATGCAATCCACATGCTTGCTCACTGCTCGTGATAGGATTCTAGTCTGATGGACTAAAAATGCGGTCAGCAGGAGAATCATTCAGCAGCAGAAGAGGCCGATTTTTCTGATGATCCAGAAATCAGATTTTGATTCTGATGATTAGATATTTGGCTTACAGTCTTCTCACTCCTAAAGAATGCTGCCAAGGTCAGTCTGACTTAGACACTTCGGAGAATGAATGAATAATGGCTTATTAGAACAACCAATAAGTCAACAAAAGCCTCACGACTTGCTGCTGTTATCCTTTACCGAGCGAATTCAGCCTTCTTGTCTGGAAGGGTAGTGTGAGATTTACGGATGCTAGAGAGCTGCTGTTTAGTTTTACTATTTAAGGCAAGGCTGTAGATATTTATTTTGAGGGGAATTTAACTTTGAGAATATGACAAATATTGAAATACTCATAGAGTAATTTTGAACCAATTTTCATATGATTTTTAAACTAAGTTTAAACTGATTTTTTTTATTGTAAAAGTAATATGTTTGAGTTGAAAATCAAGCAACATAGAAAAATATGAAATAGAAATGGCTGACCATGGTTTGAGTCCCAGACCTGGTGACTTGCTTTCTCACATTCTTTCTCTCGCTCTCTCTTGCTTTTTCTCTCTCCCTTTCTCTCCCTCACTCTTTTCCCCCCCCCTCTCTATCTCTGGTGAGTGCATGTGTCCCATAGCAGCTTAAAAAAATAAGTAAGCTAAAATAGTTGGTTATTTAAAAAAAAATTGGTAAGTCCTACAACAACCTCAAACCCAGCTTCTCGGCCATAACCTCTGTGCACAGTTCCTGTGGGGAGTGCTTATTAGGGAGCCAGGTTCTCTGCTAGGTGCTTTCCAAGACTCCTTTATCTGGTCTTCACAACCACCCTGTGAGTATGTACAGTTGTCCTCATTTTAAGTAAGTGAAAACTGAGACAGAGTGAGGTTGACCATCTCAGTCAAGGCCATCTAATTCATTAGTGGGATAACTGGTTGCAAACTAGGACGATCTGTTTTCAGAGGTAATGCTTTTACTCCAGGAATGTACTATGTGTGCTGCTCTGAAATTAGCTGTCCCCGTTCATGTAAAGTTTCCCAGTCACCCTTCCTTACAAGTACATGTAGATCAACCTTCTTCACCCATGGTTGCATAATGCTCTACAGTATGGATGTGCTATAATGCGTTTACTCAATTCTCTATTACAGGTTGTCTTCAGATTAAGACCATGTCCTTCTATAGCTACCTTTATACACACAATCAGGTATTTTTAAATGATAAATCTCTGTATGTGCAATTCATGGGTCAAAGGAAAGAACATTTTTTGTTCGAGTTAGTACTGCCAAGCTGACCCTCAAAAAAGCTTTTCACTGGTTTGTAATCTTTCTAACAATACATGAGATCCAAAGTTAAGTATTATGAAACTATTACAGTCATGGCTAATCTGTATAGAAAGTGTTATCTCATTTTAATTTGTGTTTATTAGTGGTAATACTGAATATCTTTTCATATATTTATAGGCCATTTATATTTCTTTTAATATAAGCTGCTGACATATTATTTTCCCCTTTTTCTGTTGGGTTATTCTCATTCCTATTGATACTGATCTATTTAATGTATTGCAGATGTTTTTGTAAGTTTAAAATTTCTTTGGCTTTTGTCAAAAAGAACGTTTTAGGTTTTATATAGTCAAATTTAGCCATCTTTTTATTATGGCTATTGGGCTTCATATCGTGTTTAGAATGTCCTTTCCTATTCTTGGATAATAATAATAATAAAATCAATTGACCTATGTATTATCTTAGAATTTTTGTTCTTTCCCTGAATTTTTGTTTCACCTGCAATTTATTTTTGTACAAGTAGCAATTTATTTTTGCCAATGACTATTCAATTAGCTCAATATGATTAACTGTTTTCTCTATATTTATCCAATAAATGTACTTATTTAATCAATCATTATTTATCATTTATTTTATAATATACCAATTATCTATATTTATTAGGGTCTGATTATATTTGTGTCAGTAGCAACGTTTTAACATTACAGTCATGCATTAAAATATAAGCAACATTTTAATCAATGATGTATTACATATAGGACAGTGGTCCCACATGATTATAATGGGGTGGGAAAATTTCTATCTCCTAGTGACATTGAAGCTATTGTAGCATCACAGGGCAATGCATTACTTCCATGTTTATAATGATGCTGGGGTAAGCAAACCTACTGTGCTGCCAGCCACACAAAAGGGAAGCACATAGATTATGTTCAGTACATCACACTGGTTAACAAATGATTATGTAACTGGTTTACATATTTACTATACTATACTTTTATCATTTTGTCATATACTTCTCCTTATGAAAAAACATATACCATAAAGCAGTAGTCTGCGGCACCAGCAGGTGGTGTGGAGGTTAAGGCACTGGATCCCACATGGCCAACTGTGAGGTTTGACTCCCAGACCTGGCAGCTTGACAATCACACAGGTTCATGCATGCCCAAATTCCCAAGAGGAGAATGGAGAAAGGATTGTGGTATGGCCATCTCCATTGGGGAGCGATTTTCACTTTCCTTCTTTCTTTGTGTCTCTCTCTGGAGAGTACATGTTCCCTATAGCAACAACAGCCACACACACACAGACAAAATGTTGTGGAATGGCCTGTTGTACAGTGGTTAACCGTAGCACATTGGAAATTGGATCCCATATGGCCAATAATAGTCCTGGACTTGGCCCAGGGGACTCAAAAAATACAATAGATGTGTGTGCACGTGTACTCAAATCTTGACAGGAAGGAGGAATGGAGAAAAAAGGATTGAGCGTGATCATGCCCATTATGGAGTGCTTTCTCTCTCTCTGGTGAACATATGTGTCTTTTCGTAACAAAAAAAAGCAAAACACACACACACACACACATACACACACACAACACATACACACACAAAAATCCCATATGCCATGTTAGACCAAAAGCAGCCTCATATATTTTGTGTTTATGGAGTTTCTTGATTGCATCATCTTCTCTTGTGCTTGATTTAATCTTGTGTCATTTTCTTTATTATGGCCCTTCAGGCAGGACAAGATGTGGAGGTAGAAGATAGTTATACTAATGATCTTGACCCTGCCTAGGCATAGGTTAATGTGTATGTTTATGAATTTAGTTTTAACAAAAATGTTATAACAGTAAAAAAAAAAAAAAAAAAAAAAAGGGCCCTGTCATGGTAGTGTAGGCAGTAGGGTGTCAATCGTCAATGTGATGTGGAGTTATCTAGGAGGCCTGGTTTTGTGTTCTGGGTTTACCTGAACATGCTGGGAGTACCCATGTATACCCATGATCCAGCCTGGCTAGGGCACTGGGGGAAGGATTGTGGCATGGTGAGACTTTATTGAGGGTACCTGTCTCTCTTTCTCTCTTAAAAACATAAACTTTAAAAAATGGTATAGAAAAGAGCTTATAGAATAAGGATAAAAGTAAAGACGTTTGTGTGCAGCTCTACAATGTGTTTCTGTTTTAAGTTAAATCTTATTGTAAGAGGTAAAAAGTCATGGGCTGGCCCCATAACCTGGAATTTAAGAGAGTCTGATCCCACAGGGTCAACTGTGTGGTTTCAATCCCAGCCCTGGTGACTTGAAAAGCATGCTGGGTACATATGTGTGTGCCCTGAGTCCTGAGAGGATGGAGAAATCAAGAAGGGATTGCTGCATGACTATGCCCCATTGGGAAGGGTTTTCTCCTTTTCCTAAGGCTCTGTCTGTCCCTGGGGAGTACATGAACCCTCTGACAAATAAATTTAAAGAAAAGTTAAAAAATGTGAAAAGCTTATAAATTTAAAAAGTCATATAAGCTAAGATTAATTTATTAGTGAAGAAAGAAACACATGTAAATACATTTATTGTAACATAAGTGGGCAGTGTTTCTCCAGTCTACGGTGGTGTGCAGTCATGTCGTAGGCCTTCACATTCACTTACCACTCTCTCTCTGATTCACTCAGGGCAGCTCACGGTTTTTATTTATGGTAAGTGCTCTATATAGGTGTACCATATTTTGTGTTGTTTCATTACTTTCTATTTTTTGTCAGAAGGTATGTGCCATTGCCAGAGAGAGACACACACAGAAAGAAATGAGAGAGAAGGAAAGAGAGAAAGCACTTCCCCTAGATGGTATATAATCTCGGTTTGTGTAAATATACTCCATAATATTTGCACAAGGATGGAGCCACCTAATGACACATTTTAAAAAACGTATCCCCGTTATTAAGCATTGCATGACTGTACTATAACTTTACACTGTTTTCTTATATCTGGTAAAGATATAATTCCTTCAGTTTTCCTGGTTATCCTTGCATGTTTATTTTTCCGGATGAACTTTAGTATTATTTTGTCAGCTTGAAAAGAAATATTTCTAGGTAACTCAGGGAAGACTGATGTCTTCATAATACTATTTTCTTGCCCAAGAATAATGTATGCTTTCTATTTATTCAAATTTCCTCATAAGTCTCTCAAGAGAGTTTCAAGGTTCTTCTTTCAAATAGGTCCTGCTTATTTTGTATGACTTGAATTATAATTCTCAGTGGCAGTCCTAATGAGAAGCTTGTGACAATGACCTGCTTTGCTTCCCTCCTGCCTCCTCATGTTTTCTCCACTCATTTGCAGCTTCTCTGTGCCATTTTCCTGCACTTCTGGATCCCCATTTCTTGGTTATGCCACCTGCCCTTTTGCACCGCTGGCTGTGGCTTAGCAAAAAATGTGTGCAATTGTCTCAAGGCAGAAATAGAAGTTGATACTCGATTAACATCAGTTTTCTATGAGAGAATGAAACTATATCTCTCCTCTGTTTCCTTCCTTTATTCCCTCAAAGACTCTGGAAGAAGAAGAAATTTTGTTTGACTCAGTATTAGGGGAAATTTTGGGTTGAGAATCATCTAAACCTGTGTCTTGCGAAGTATTATCCAGGAATTGCTGGAATAAAAATTGTCGGGTGTGCTCAGCAGAAGTGTAGACTTCTCAACTCATTCTTAGAAGAATCAGAAACACTAGAGGAAATGCATAGGAATCTGTATTTTAAGTAATTGCGCCACATTGTCCTTCTTAAAGTGTGATTTGTATGTGAATCACATGGGCATGTGGTTGCAATACAGATGCTGTGTTCAGTAGGTTTGGGTGGAGATGTGGTCGTAAGATTCTGCATTTCTTTACTTCTTTTTGGAAGAGTCACTTTAGTTTTTAAACCTTTTTTGTAAGTTTATTTATTTATTTCATGAGCAAGAGAGAGAGAGAGAGAGAAGCTGAGATATAGACAGTATTCTCAACAGGGTCTTGATGTTGCAATTCACCCCTAGCATTAGCCAGCCCTGGATCATGGGCATGCAGATGCAAAGTATACTCAGGTAGGTCTCTGGGTGTAAACCAGGAACCTTCCCATGTGGGTTAGCCTTGTAGATCATAGTGTTTCACTGCCACATCACCATCCAGCCTCAGAATCTGCACTTCTAATTAGCAGCCACACACCGAGTAGAGCTTTAGAGATTTTTTTTTTGGTGGGGGAGTAAATGTGAGAGTCATTGAACTAGAATGGAGCACTGAAGATAGAATGCAGACCTTCCTTTTGAAAGAGTCCTGTAGAAAGAGAGTGCGTATTCCCCTGTGCTGGGGATCTCAGTGTAGAGCCCTAATCCTTACTAATCTTTTCATCCCTTCCATCTGATGGTTTAGTCTACCCTAGTTCCTGAGCAAGCTCTCTCTGACAGAGGCAAGGGCTATAATAACATGTTTTTCCAAACCATTCCTGGGAGGATTTTGCATGATAGATTCAATATTGTCCTGTTTTTGAGGAGTATTCTGAGGTTTGACAGGGGGAGTTCTGGTGCCCAGTTACTTTCTTAAAAAAATTATTTATTTAATTTTATTCATTATTATTATTTTAATTTGATGAGAGAGAGAGAGAGAGAGAGAGAGAGAGAGAGAGAGAGAGAGAGAGAGAGAATTAGAGAGGGAAAGAATGCATGCACTTGTTCCTGACATGAGTTTTAACTTACCAGGTTCAGGACTTGAACCGCAGTCAGCCATGTGGGAGTCCAGCACCTTAACCACCACACCACCTGCTGGCTCCTCTGGCACCCAGTTTATTCTACTTGGATGGACCAACCTGGTGTGTGGCAAGTGCAGTGTGGTTTGAGGACTTGGCATTGCGTTACAATTGGAATGTTGTATAGACTGTGGCTAATGAGTGGAATCAGAATAAAGACAAAGATGATCTTGTCACTTGTACTACTAACCATGATGACGAGAATCTGAATGGCCCATTAAACTCCCTGCTATGGCTTTTGCCAGCATTCGTTAACTTTGGCCTCCCGCAGGCCTTGCCAATACTGTTTTGCTTCTGTTTGAGATGACAGACCCATGCTACAAAGTCAAGGAATCCTGAAACATAATGTTCCTCCCTTATACACCACATTGGTTTGCTTGGGGCCATACTTGCTATTTTTCCCTTTAGAAACTGACTGCTGACATTGCTAAGTGAACAAGCCAATCTAACTCTCTTTAGCACCAGAAACCCTTGACGATTATCAAGCACTATTCAATATGACCTTGTGTTGTGCTCCACCAGAGCTATAAGTTACACATGTAAATGGTATTTCCAAGGTTCTGTAACGTGGGGGCTCTGATTCTTGTTTTTTGTTTGCTTGTTTTAAAGAATTATTTATTTAATTTTATTTATTATTTTGTTTAAAAAATTTGACCAGAGAGAGACGGAGTGTGCACAGGAAAGTGAGAAAGACAATTGCCAGGTCTGGGACGAAAACCATAGTCAGCCATGTGGGAACCCAGTGTTTTAACCATCAGACCACCTACTGGCCTAATTGTAAGGTACTTGAAAAAATCATGGAGTCGGGAAACTAACGCGGTTAGAAAGGGAATGTTGGTCTGATAAGAAGAAGACATGTAACATATTGTGGCTAACGAGTTTCTGTGCAAAACAGAAAGCAAATCATCTCTTAAAAATAGCTGCCAAATTCAGAATGAATGGTAAGATTGCATTAGGACTTTTATATAAAAGCGACTAAAAACTAAATCAAACCAATGTAGATGAAAGAGGCTTATGGACTTAGAAAAAAAAATCTAAGAAAGTATTGAACCATCAATTATGGGGAGGACAAGGACACATCTGAGCCTAGGAACTACGGTAATCAGGGACTCAAATGCTTTTGTCTGTGAGCATGGGTTTCATTCTCTCTCTGAAGGCTGTCTTCTTCTGTGTGGAAGAAAACATGGACTACTGACAGCTCCCAAGTTTTAAATCTTCTGTTTCCACCCACTGATTCTCTCGCTTGGTTTCAGTATGCAAAATCCTGAGGGAAGGTTGTGGTTGGCCTGTCTTGGTCCAGCTGGCTGTGGCCTGGGAGGCAGGGTCATGTAGGAAATAGGAGCCACCCCAGAGGAATCACGTAGCTAGAGTGAAGTTTGGGACAGAAAAATTCCCAGAAGTATAAAAACCTTGTGGATAGGCCCAACTTACTGATGTCTACTATGAAGTGCAATTTGCCTTTCTACAGGCACCATACCTCAGGGGGGATTGCTGTAGAAGGCATAAAGCCCTCTCCGTATTGAGCAAGAATGCAGCTCTCTTCCGGCCTGTGGTTCCACTAAAGGCTTTATCCTAATGTTGTTACAAGGGCCAGCTGTATCACAGCAATAGTTGCGTATTTATTCACTGTAGTGACAGTTACATTTCATGGAGCAGCTGTTGAAGCCAAAAATGTTCAGCAAGGGCAAAATGTGATAAAAGCTCAATGCAATTTGCTTGCACATTATTAAGTTTTAATTTTCAGTTCAGGAATAAATTCTGTTTTCTGTAGCTATTTTCAACTTGTTTCTATAGTTGAAAAATAAGTGAATTACTCCCACCCCACCAATTAAACTGATTAGAAAACCCTCTTGGATTTGAGACCTGAGTTAACTTGGAGTTGAAACACAGGTAAAGTAGAGTTTACTTTGGGGTAGAAGTAGAGTCTCGGTTGTGCTAGGGAATGAATTTATGGTGGAGTTTTGAAGACATTTAAATGTTCACTTTTCTGCACCACTAGTTCTGTAAGTATAAAATGAGAGTAAAATTCATCCCTGGTTATGTGGATCAAATGGGTTAGTGAATGCACAGCCTGAAGATTAGCACTAAATGTTAAAGTTATATATTAACGCATTGTTTTGCATTAAATGAGCAATTCCTCAGCAAATTTGATGGCAAATGGCAGATATCTTCACAACAAGAAGAGTTTATTGTAAGCTGCATTATACAATGTTATGGCTAAAGAGGCCTAACATGGGAATGGAGATCATCTCTTTCTCCAGGGTCAAGCAGTTTCTTACCCAATTCCTTCTGTTTTTATTCATTTCTCTTCATTGTAGACAAGCTCCTTCTTCCTATTTGTGCTTTCATGGCCCATATTTGAGATTTCTCATGACTTTGAGGCCTAAGATTAAGTTGGGCTTAAGGTGGACTCCAAAAGGACAACTGTTGGGAATGGAGATCATCTCTTTCTCCAGGGTCAAGCAGTTTCTTACCCAATTCCTTCTGTTTTTATTCATTTCTCTTCATTGTAGACAAGCTCCTTCTTCCTATTTGTGCTTTCATGGCCCATATTTGAGATTTCTCATGACTTTGGGCTCCTATTCCAACCTATATGGGTCTTGGCACCAAACTTGAGAGCCCATCACAAAGTGATGCAGTCTTTCAATCTTAGTTGGACTCACACTAGAGAACAGCTAGCTGGCCCAGTTTAAATCGGAGGTGCCACCCTGGACTATCCCCTGAGCTGTGAGTAGAGGCAGAAGGGTTCTAAAATACCACTTGAACCTGACTGTTGGCAGGTGCTAAAGGCTGGACAGTTGCCAGAAAGAAGTCTGTGGGCAAGAAATGTACTGAGACCATGTCTGCAGCAAATGGCCTTGAATGAGATAATGAAATAGGAAAGTCTTCTGATAATAAATCCTGGGAATGGGATCGTTTAGTGCTCAGGGCTTCCATCATGCCCAAGGTGTCAGACGCAGCTCTAGCATTTGGTGCCAAGCCAGCCTTTAGACATGAACGTTCCATAGTAAGTTATATCAAAGGGGGAACAGTCAGGAGAGCAGCTCGTTAACACATTTGAGCCTCAGTTCCACCTATGAAAAGATAACGTTTATCTTACAGGGTATTAGAAGTGAGGAAAGGTATACTTCATCCCAAACACTTGGAACATAGTAGGTGTTCAATAAATGTTCCTGTCTTTGCTTTTGTTTTCTCTGTGCATGCACATTGCCCACTATGGAAACATATCCATTTAAAAGAGACAATTAAAATGATTTTTCTATTTTGTTGCATTTAAAAATAAATTCAATTATTTGTAGGTAATTGATTTAAGTGATGTCTATCTAAACAGCTTACTAGATTTTTCCTGTTTCTGATGGTGAAAGGAAAATCAGAGACACTTAATACTTTTTATTGATTTCTTGAGATAAATGCTGGTGTGACTTTGCAAATACCATCTGTGTATTGAATTTGTAATAACAGACTATTTCAGGATTCTCTCCCAGATGCAGCTCTCTCTTTGTACAATGGTGATGGTGCCTCTCAGATGCAGCTTACCTGGAGGGGAAAAAACAAACAAACAAAAAACAAAAAAATCCAAAAACTTCCTGAGTTGCTTCTTGGCCTCATTCAATATTTAAAAAATATGAGTTATTATCTCTTCTAGCCCCACATGACACACACTATCTTCTGGATGAAACGATCTCACTTCTTTCTTCCAAAGCTTACCCAGGCATATTTGCTATTAATCTCTTCTCCTCATTTCCTTTGGGCTTTCTCTTTCTGTTATGCCTTTTCTCTTTTGCATTTTTAACCTCTGCCTACAATATTTCTCTCCCTTAGCCCGCAAAAAAGTTATACTTTGCCTTAACTCAGAAAAAGCTTCTCAGCCCAGCTGTGGTAGCATAGGCAGTAGTACACCAAACTGCAGTGCTGGAAGCCACATGGTAACTGTGGTTGGAATTCCCAGTCTGGTCAGCCTGTAACACACTAAGTGCAAGTGTGAGTGCTCAAGATCTGATTAACTGAGAGACTAGAGGAAAGGGATCATGGCGTGACCAGATCCTGCAGAGGGTGTTCCTCTCTCTCTCACACATGTGTGTACATGGGTTCTGTCATGAATAAAGGGAAATGAAACAAAAAGCCCTCTCAAACCTACTTCCTTTCCAAACTTTCAAGAGTAGTATGGGTTGATTTCCACAGCTTCTTGATGCTTTATTTACTCTTGAATCAGTTGGTCACAATTTTCTACCCCAACTACTTAACAGATTTTGTTCTTTAAAGATACTTATGGTCATCTAATGCAGAATCATAGACCCTCATAGTGACTGATATTGTTTATTTATCTTTTCTTCTAGAAATTTGCTGGTTCTCTGACTTCTGCAACATAGACACTACTGCTTAGTTCTAAATAGACCTGCTTCCTTCCTCTCCACCCCATATTGTGCATTGGTTTCTTTTGTAGAATTTGACAGAATTTATTTGCTTGCTCTTTCATGATGTAGCTCCACTATACCATAACTGCAGGAAAACAAGGCCCATTCCTATCTCATGCACCAGGTAACCCATCAATATGACCCCTCTCCCTGTATCTTTGTGCTCCAGGAGTACCTTTGTCTCCTTTCTCTCTCACCCTCGTCATCTAACTAGGTATGGAGGCCAAATGTACCTCTGAAGTGTCTTTCAACTTGATCTTAGCATTCCCACTCCTTCTGCTCAGCTTAAGACCCTCCTGCGGGCTCAGTTGGACCAGAGGGAGAGCTGGCAAATTGATATCTTTGCTTCCAGTCTGTCCTGCGCAGTGCTGACAAACTGTCTTTCCTAAAACACAGCTTGGATCACCTAACACCTGTTTATGAACATCTGATTCTTCACAATAGCTAATCAACCTTCTCTTCTTCTTTCCTATGTGGCCCTCACTTTGCCCTTCCACTCCCCCGTGCTGCCGCTCCTCGCCCTCCTGAGGTGTGTGTCTGCAGGGACTAGGTACCATTAGGCAGCCAGATGGGAGTGGGAGAGTTACTCTACACTTCTCTAGGTGCTGTCCCACTCACTCAATTCTATCACATTGAGAAAGTGAGACAAATTTAAGAAGCAATATCTTGGGCCTGGCAGATGGCGTAATGGTTACGTCACTGGACGCTCATGTAGTTGACCATCGTTCAAGTCCCAGACTTGGTGACTTAAAACTCATACTGGGTGTGCGTGCCCAAGATCCCGAGAGGAGAATGGAGGAGAAGGGGTTGCAGCATGGCCATCCTCCCAGGGGGGGTGATTTCTCACTTTCTGTCTCCCTGTTTCTCTGGTGAGTACATGCACCCTATAGCAAAAATCTCTCTAAAATGACAAAAGAAGAAGAATCTAGAGGATAAAGTAAGGAGAAACCATCGTTAACCTTAGGCAGCATCCTGCCTGTTTTAAACCAACATGGGATGAATAAACCTTGACTCTGACGGGAGCATTAAAATGAAATGTTTCAAGATAAAAAGCGATAGTAAGGAATAGTGGTTCTGGGGCCAGCACATGGTGTGCTAGTTAAGGTGGCTGGATTCCCACCTGGTTGATTGCAGTTTGAGTCCCACACCTAGTGGCTTGAAAGTCATAACGGGCCTGCTTGTGTGTGTGCCGAGAAATCATATCCTAAGAGGAAAATGGAAGAGAAGGGATTGTGGCATGGCCATCTCCCTGGGGAGTAATTTCTCACTTTTCCTCTGTCCCTCCTCTCTGGTGAGCACATGTGTCCTATGGGGCGGGGGCAGGAGATAATTAAATAAATAAAAAGGAATAATGACGGAATGCTTGGAGGCTGGATCCAAAGTATCTGAGTGAAAGAAGCAGTTCTGCTATATATGAGCCGTGTGACTCTGTGCAAGTCACTTAAACTCTCATGCCTCATTTTCCTGATCTGTTAAATGGTGGTGATGGGTTGATACAGACCATGATAGGAATGCAAATACCATGTTAAGAAGAGTGTCTGGTGCCTGGTATGCGCTGGATGGCTGTTAGCTGATTCCACAAATATTCACCAAATGTAAACAAATGGGCAAGGCTCTGCATCGCTATTGGGTCAGGCAGAGGGAGGCCAGGAGGGCTGATAAGAGAAAGCTAGGAAAGTTCTCAATTTTCCAGCTTGGACACTCCATGAAACGCATATCATTCACTAAAGGACATATAATAAGAATGCAGGGAGTAGATCCTTACATATTCAAGCTTTATATTATAATTTCCATTGGTTTATTTTTACACTTTTCAAGTAGCCCTTACCACTCAAAATGTAGAATCTGCAAATACATATTAGTTCAAAAATAACATTAAGGGCCAAAAAGAACAGCTCGTTAGATTGATTAGAAAAAGGTTTCAGACGTGGGACAAAAGTGAAGGTTTATGAGTCCATATTCCAGTTCCAAACAGCTTCTAAGAGAATGTGCTGGTAGGACCAAAAAGTGTTGTCAGAAGACTATGGGGTGGTCCCTCACTCACTCTCCCTCCTAGCAGCCAGGTCAGGACCTGTGGACTCAACTCGGGTCACGTTCTAGGCCTGGCCTGTGCAGTGTTGGTTTTCTCTTTACGTTAAACCAGCCAGTGTTCAGAGAATGATTGCACGAGCAACAATTTCAGATAGGAGATGTTTATGTTACTATTAGTAATAATAACTATGTTATTTAGCAAGTATGTGCAAGACATTGCAGTAAGTACTTCACGTACATTCATTAGGAGGGATTTCATGTATCTGTGCAGTCTTAGAATTAGAAGGGACCTCAGGGTTAATATGGTCCAACTATATCATTTTACAAATGAGTACACGGGAGCCATAGCCTGCCTAAGATCTCATAGCAGGTTATCGTCACCAACAAGCTGGAGATGCAGTGAGGCTGACAAATATCCAATGGACACTGTGACATCACCTGGCTCCTCAATTTATTTCCGTCATTGACAAAACAAGTGATGTCCACACCTTGTGTCTGCCTCACAACGGAACTAACTCTGTATCTGACAATCTTAAAGACAACATATAATTCTCTGATACATAGAAGCCTATCCTTCTGTGTTTTGGATTTTTGAAAAACATGCATATGGCATGGAACTGAATTACTGAATTACTCTCCTTTCTATTTTTAAACCTCACATACAATCTCTTTTTAACACCTTATTTTTTAACATTTCGGGAGAAAAATCATGATAGCGTTTTATCTGTGTGTATTGTAATATTGTCTAAACTGTCTAGCTCCTGAAATAAACGAGTTAATTTTCTCTGCTCTATGAGCCTGCACCTTTCCTTCCCAGTAAGGTTAAAGAAACAATAACCGCACAATTTGGGTGAAAGGGGTGATTTTTCTCTGGCTAGAACATGGCCTAGTAAATACCTGCAACCATCTCTTCCCTCTATTGTCTCCAAGCCCTCTCCTATGCTCTGCATTCTGCTTCTTGAAAATCCAGATGCTCTGGGCTCCGGCATGGCCTCTCTGCCTAACATCTGATTCGAAACACTGCGCCGAAGCCATCTGCTGCGTTTCGGGAATAATGGGTGGAGTGAGCAATGCTTTTTACAAATGTGCCCAAGAAGGGCAATCAAGAGGGGGTAATAAGAGAGGAACGTCTGTTTGGTGCCCAGCCCTCCTGTTGGCTACTTAGTGACTTTTTGGGGTACCTGTGCTCTCTGCCTCACACCGAACTCCTCTCAGCTCATATATCTTCCCGCTTCTTGGCAGTGAGGTATCTGTTATGCACTCCGACTACACTAAACATTTTTAATGGCGATGTGAGAATTCTGAAGTTCAAAAACAGCCTGCGATGGATTGAAAAGCTACTGTTCTTGAAAGATGCGCTTGAGCGCCTCCGCGTCCTTTGAAACTAGTGTGCATCTGGAGCAGCCGTGATTCCTGTTTCTTTTCCTCACTGTGGACCTATTTCCAACTGAGCTGGACGGGTGCCCTTCCAGCTCTGAGCAGGGATTTTGGTGGGCTGTCTGCAGCTTTTATTGAACATCTGTAAATCCTCAGCTTGGGTCTGCTTCCAGCTACAACGGGAATCTGATCCTGAGATACAGTGCTCTAGGTTTTTAGCACTGGGACTGAGGAGGCATCTGTGTCACTGCTGCAATCAGAGGATTGAACAGTCACCTCCGTTCTCTGTGTGCTATGGAGCATGATGAGCTGTTAGGGGACCACAGTTAACTTCTTTAGCACAATGTGCTCTCTGCTTTTTGCAGAGAGGTGAAATCTCTGAGAAGCATATTTTCTGTTTTCATAGATAAAACACATAGGGTTGCATGGAGTAGGGAAGTGATACATAATTTTCCCAAATGTTTGTTCATTTCTGAGAGGAGTAAGAGAGTAGAAATGTCTCTGAAGGATGCACATTGACGCTTAATGGAGAAATGTTGAGGAAGTGAATAGGGAGACAGTAGGCAGGCACCTGCAATGGGCCTAGGGCAAAGGGTGTAGGAAGACTGGGATGGGCGGGCGCGGCAGGAACACGTGCCTATCAGACATCTGTGTTGTGATCTCCACACCAGGCCGTGGTGCCTAGCTCCTGTGGAAGCCGGATCCATGTGTGGCCAAGACCTGTTGAATTGCTGGCCTGTATGTGAATTTTCTGAAATGAGCACTGATGTATATTTCTGCCTTTCTACAAAACACATAGTGGTTCAAGAGAAAAGTGACTGAAAACCTTCCCTTGCTCTTCTCTGCGAAGGCTTCTGTGTGTCTGGACGCATCAATGCCGTTGAGTTCAACCAGACTTGCCAGCATCTTTAGTCAGTGTCTCAGGAGTGAGTCTTAACTAAGATTTCTTTCCCTCATCCCACAGATATGTAAAATACTCCCACAATTGTTCACACAATCTGGGAAGTTCAAATATTCCTCTCTAATCCTTGAAGACACCCATTTCTAACTTTAAAATTCAAAATCTCAAGTCGGTAGAAAAGTATTTTTTCTACTAAGAAAAACAAAGACGAAAACAATTAAAAAATTGAATTCTCTGAACGCTTTTGTTCCTTTTTCACTCCCTTTTCTCTCTTTATCTCGTCTAAGGACATGGGAAGAATATGCAGAAACTTCTCTGTGGTGGCGTCCCTGGAGTGTTTTTGCTATTGTCAGAATATTTGAAAAGTATATGCTCATGGATTTAAGCTGAGAAATTCTTCATTTGGTTGGAGTACCCTGCAGAATTTTTCTCCATTCTCTCTCTCTCTTCCTTGTCCCCCTTCTTCCTTCCTTCCCTTTTTTTCCTGTCTTCCCTCCTCACTTTTTAAAAAAGTTGATTCATTTGTTTTTTCCATGATAGACACAAAGAGCCAGTGAAAGAGAGAGAGAGGAAAAGAGACAGAGAGGCAGACAGCCCAGCTGGGTCTTCATGGCATAACCCAGTCCATTCTCAGCAAGCTCAGATCACGGGCACCTGTATGTCCTTCCTGATGCACTCAGGGAGGTTCTTAGATGTGAACCCAGGACTTTTCCCATACAGATCCCTGGATCTCTAGTCTAGTTACGTTACCATGGCATCACTTCCCAGCCTTGTCCTTTCTTTATGCCAAAGAAAAAGTAGTTTCTAGAAGGTAGTCACTTTCAAGGAGCACCTAACTAGCAGTTCAATACAAAAAGAGAAAGAAAAAGAAAAAGGAAAAGAAAAATGCTATTTCTTGACTATCTACTATGGGTCAGGCCCTTTATGAGTACCAAGTTCAATGTCACAACATCCTTTCAAACTACTATTATCATCCTCATTTTAAAGAATAGAAAACTGAAGCTCAGACTTAACTAAATTGAGTAAACTTAGAGAGCTTAGTGAGTGATGAGGTAGGGATTGAATCCAGCTTTGTCTATACTCCAATCCCATGATTCTTCTTAACATATTTCTCTCTCAAGTTAATTATACTCTCTGAGGGGATTAAGAGTGTTGAGCTGGGTCAGCCAGTGGCATGGTGGTTAAGGAGGCTGGAACTCATATGACTGACTGTGAAGTTCAAGTCCTGAACCTGGTAGCTTCCAAAACATGCTAGGTGCATGTGTGTTTGTGCCCAGAATCTCTAAAGGAGAAGTGGAAGAGAAGGGACTGCAGTGTGACCATTCCCCATAGGTGGTGCTTTCTCACATTCTCTCTCTATGTCTTCACTGGGCACATGCACCCTGTAGCAAATTTTAAACATTAAATAAAAGAATGTTGAACAAATTGTAGTTGAGAAACATTGGTAATTAGGACAGTTGAGGCAGTCGTCATAGCATCTGCTCAATGACTTGATAATTACGGCACCTTTACACGCATCGACTTAGTTCTTACAACAGCCCTGGCGTGTGTCTTCCTTGACCTTGAAGTCACCTTAGCCTAGTGATTCACTTTGGAATCACTGGGAAGTGTGTACAAGCCCAAGACACTGCAGAGTCATCCATTGCAATTGCCCAAGAACCAGGTGCCATGACGCACACCCTTTATGCTTTATCAGCTTTTGCTAGGTCCTAGTTCCCCAGTCCCAAAACTAACGGAGATAATTTTTCATTGCCAGACCTGCTTTTGTCTTTTTGATTTGTTAACTGCTTTTGTTTGTCCCAGCTGGATCCACAGTGCCAAAGACTTTGGCTGCTGTTCCCTCTGATGTTATTTGGCTGATCTGGTAGGACAGCCCACCCAGAACCCAATTAAATTGAAAGGTCAGCTTAGCTGGCAAGCGGCCAGGGAGGAAACCCTCCCTGGACTCAGCTCAGTTTGGGAGATTAGCAGGATCTATTCCCAGAGTGCCAATAATTCGAGGCATTACAATCCTCGGGGTCTGAATTATCCCTGGAAATATGAAAAGATGGAGAATAATACTATTTCCAGAGCTCTCTCAGGGAGAACATTGACTGTAGTGTAAGAAAAACACGAATAAACTGCTTTGGAGTGAAAGGTGTCAAGATACCCAAGATAGATTCTCATGTAGCAATAGCTGGCAGGAGCTAAATTGCTAAGGAAGAAGAGGGGAGATAGAATTTGGTGCCCTATAAACCCAGATGCTCTTTCCTGTCTTAGTTCTCAGCATCTTCTGTAGTTACTGTTGAACAGATAATCTGAAAAAAGAAAACAAGGGGCTGACAGTGGCGCAGTGGTAACACAATGCTCTGTGAATTTGACCCACATGGAAGAGGTTTTGATTTGCATCTGAAGACCTTTCTGAGTATGCCGGACATGCATAATGCCCATGATCCAGGGCTGGCTGAGGCTGGCTGAGGCTAACATCAAAACCCTGTTGGGGGGCTATCTCTGTCTTGTTCATTCATAAAACAAATAAATAAAACTAAAAAAAAAGCAAAAATACCAGCTTAGGGCCACCAAACTGTTAGCCTGCTAGGTCTCCAAAATAGGCTTCTTGGTTAATACCCAAGCACCAGGCCTTTCCTACTCTTGCACAGTGAGTTTAAACTGGATGTAGGTGTCATCATTGTCATCTTCATCATCATAGTCATATTTTTAGATAAGGCTCTCCGGAAGATTAAGTAAAATACCCAAGGCCGTTCATCTAGGAAGATAGGATTTCTAAAACTACACTATGATTGGGACGAGCAGATGGCGTAATGGTTACGTCACTAGACTCCCACATGGCTGACTGTGGTTCAAGTCCCAGACCTGGCAGCTTGAAACTCATGCTGGGTGTGTTTGCATTTGTGCCCAAATATATAGTTTTTTTCATAGCAAACATTCAGGAAGATTTCCATGAAAGTATGTGTAGACACTTTAATATAAATGTCCTGGGGATCAGCAGATGGCGCAATGGTTACATTGTGGGACTCCCACATAGTCGATTGTGGTTCGAGTCCTGAGGCCGGCAGCTTAAAACTTATGCCGGGTGTGTGTGTGTGCGTGGCCATAATCCCGAGAGGAGAATGGAAGAGAAGGGATTGTGGCATGGCCATCCCCTCTGGGGGGTGATTTCTCGCTTTCTGTCTCTCTGTCTCTCTTTGTCTCTCTGGCGATCACATGCACCTTTTAGCAAAAACTTTCTATTAAAAAAAAAGAAAAAGTCTAAAACGTTCAGGTGAGAAGAAAGCAAAACCAGCTAGGAAATAAAACATACATAATACGTAAAAAAAATGAACTGAAGTTTAAATATATTTTAAAAATTCAAACGATCTGCAGGTCTCACTCTGGTGTGAAGATTCTAATCCATTTTCACTAGGGCATTCTTGAAGTCTTAAATCAGGAGTTCTTCGGGAGTACAGATATGCTAGCCTTATTCTAGATCTCTTCTTTCATCATCTGGCTTAATGTTTCTGAACTGAGTTGCCTAAATTGGCTTGCTTTTGTTTCTTCTAAATGTTAACACCTATTTCCTGTATAGTTGCTAAACAGTTAGGATTCAAGGCAGAGAGATTTTCTACCTCAACCACTCACAGTTTCTCTCACTATTTCTGTTTTAAATCCTGCTACATAAATTTGTTTTTCTCTTTGTTACCCCTACTGTGTAGGGGAGGCAGATTTGTTTGCTCCACGGCTCGAGCAAGGAAAAAGGTTAACTTCAGGAGATCGACCTGTCTGGAAGGCCCTTCTATCACTCTCACATCTACTCCTTGATGATAAACTGTATCTCATCCTTTATCATGGGCTCTCACAGTCTAGTTCTGAAAGAGGCTTCTGGGCCTTTTCTAGGAGTGCTGCTCCTGGTGCAGCTGAGTCCTGCTCACTGGATGGTTAAGTGAGACATCTATGCAGACTGTGGTGCAGGTGGGAAAGTCATGGGCCCTCTGAGGTAATGAGACTACACTAGCTTGTCTTTCAGAACAAAAGGGCAAGGCCTGTTTGACTTTGGTAGAACTGGAGGGGACAGATGTCCCTCCTTGTTCTATCCATTTAAAATGAACAAAGAATAGCAGTTTGAGGAAGAGCTTAAAAATAAATAAATAAATAAATAAATAAATAAATAAATAAATAAGGAAAAAAAGGAAAACGTGAGCAAGAGGCTGAGAAAAAGGACCAAGACCTGCTACCCTTGCTTCAACCATATCTGCTCTATCCTTATCTCTTCTTATGTCCTGGAGTTCTGAAAAGGTCTTCTTTCACAGAAGGAGTCTGTTACAAAGATAAAACATTGGAAACCATTTGTCTTGCCCAGTTCCTTCATTCCAAAGATGGGAACAAAATGCTATAGGGAAGTTATGAATAGCTAGGGAACATCAGAAATACCACATGTATTCTCTTCTCTCTTTTGAATTAGTAAAATACACTGTGGGTGGAATGTCTCCTGCCACCGCTAGGTACCCTGAGGTCAGCCATAACCTACATTTACACAGTCCTTCCAGTTACTTTTACTTCCATCCTTAGGCAGGGGTGCTCAACTCACTGGAGAGAGATGAGAAGCATTCTTGGGAATAATAGTGTCTTCTCCCTTACAAATGCTTCATGTGCTCCCAAGTTGCTGCCATATGGTTCCCATAAAGATTCTGCCAAAATTCCCGTGGTTCTCACACAAGCTCCTTCCTCCTCTGTTCGTTTAATCTCCTGCTGCGGGTGGCAGACATGGGAGAGACAGGCAAGCTGCAAAGGGAAGTCGGTGAAATAAAATTAAAGCCCTACAACCGCGTCGTGTCAATGTAGACGGGGATGCCCCCCTTGGTTTCCTCAGAGGTGGGTGTGAGATCCTACAGGACTGTCTGGAAGCGAGCCCACAGAAGTCACTTTATTTTGCCCAGAAGCTGGAGGAAAAGCAAGAAGGCAAGTATTACAGCTCTTAGAAGGCCTGGTTGGGGCATACGAGGGTGGTGGGTGTAGTGAGGACTTAAGGGCAGAAGTCTTTATGGAGTTTTACTTTATAGATGAAAGAGCATGGCACCGAGAGGCTGGTCTGAATTTGTAAAGCAACATAACAGCCTCCAGGAAAGGATGACACACAGAAGGACGAATACTCCGATCATGTGTTCTGGCAGGCAGGGGAAAAACAGGCTCGGTGCCCATGTGGGGACTGGACTGGTTTCTTTTCTCCCTTCTACAATTGCTCTGCGTCCCTTCTGTTTCCTAGTGAGCTCTATTTTAGTCTCGCTCCCAGACTCCTACCCTAGATTCTATGTATTCAAGTGAATGACAACTTCCTTCTTTAGAATAATTCAAAGTACTCTTAAAGGTATATGGCAGCATTACAAGTTAGGCTCACAGAATCTGTGGTTGTGAAACATATGCTACTGCTTGCTAATTTTTGACTGTACATTTTGAAATAGATTCCTTGGGATTAATGAACAATGATTAGCTCCAGAATGATGTTCATTAAATTGGATGTAGATTCATTTTGTAAGCCTAGTGTATGCATAAGGGTTTTTTTTTTTTTAAATCTTTAGTAACAACTTGCATGGGTTACCTGTTTTTATTTTGCTACGACTGTACAGAGTAGATAAAATGAAAACTATAATAAAGAAATGAGATCTCTAATCCAGCCTTGGTGAGCCTGGCCAGCCCAATGAGGCTTTGTTGCTCTCTTCCTTCCATTCCCTCCTTCCCTCTCTCCCTCCTTCATTCCCAGAAAGTGTGAGCTCATGAGAGAGAGAGAGAGAGAGAGAGAGAGAGAGAGAGAGAAAGCACCCCCAATATGGTGGTGTTACACCTCAGTCCCTTCTCCATTTCTCCATACTATCAGGATTCTGGAAAAGCATGCATATGCACCTATCATGTTTCATGTTTTTTTAAGCTACTGGGGTTGGGATTCAAACCTCAGTAAGTCATTTGGAATCCTCTCCCTTAATCACTAAGCTATAGGGCCAATCCTTTTGTTGTTGTTGTTCTGTTTTCTTTTTTTCTTTATCCCATGAGCTGAGAGAGAGAGAGAGAGAGAGAGAGAGGTAGAGGGATGGTTCACCTAACAGCCTCTTGGCACCATGATCTACCCCCAGCTTCAGCCAGCCAGATCATAGGCACGTGTGTACCAAGTGTATTCAAAGAAGTCTACTGGAACTTTCCCACGTGAGTCAGCTTGGAAGAGGGTTGCTTCACCTCTGTACACCATCTGGCTCCTTTATCCTTCTGATCTAAGTCACTTCTTCTTCCACTTGTCCAGTTGTTCAGCTCATTAAGAGAAGATTGACCACCCAAGTTGGAGAGTGATGAGGTTCAAGGAAGGTCACAAAGGAAAAGCTTCCACACTGGTCATTCTGGATTCTGGAAAAGCATGCATATGCACCTATCATGTTTCATGTTTTTTTAAGCTACTGGGGTTGGGATTCAAACCTCAGTAAGTCATTTGGAATCCTCTCCCTTAATCACTAAGCTATAGGGCCAATCCTTTTGTTGTTGTTGTTCTGTTTTCTTTTTTTCTTTATCCCATGAGCTGAGAGAGAGAGAGAGAGAGAGAGAGAGAGAGAGAGGTAGAGGGATGGTTCACCTAACAGCCTCTTGGCACCATGATCTACCCCCAGCTTCAGCCAGCCAGATCATAGGCACGTGTGTACCAAGTGTATTCAAAGAAGTCTACTGGAACTTTCCCACGTGAGTCAGCTTGGAAGAGGGTTGCTTCACCTCTGTACACCATCTGGCTCCTTTATCCTTCTGATCTAAGTCACTTCTTCTTCCACTTGTCCAGTTGTTCAGCTCATTAAGAGAAGATTGACCACCCAAGTTGGAGAGTGATGAGGTTCAAGGAAGGTCACAAAGGAAAAGCTTCCACACTGGTCATTCTAGCCTGAGGCCCATTTGTACAAGTCATTTGGTTGATCTTCCCCCACCTTGGTAAATGTTTGTCATTGCCCTGAGCTGTGGGACAGAGTTGGCCTGCCCTGTCCACTTGCTCCTGGGCCTGCACCATTTTGGAGTGTGCCTCTCAGGTTGCTGGTGGGCATGAGGCCTCCATTCGATTTGATTTAGACAGTGAATGGCTCTTATCCACTTGTCTCCCTCTGCCCTATCTGAATCATCTCTACATGCTTTAAGATGAGGTAATTAAATGCATCCTTGCAGGATATAGAAAACAGTGACTCCCCCGCCCCGCCTTATTCTGGAAGAGTGCAATACCTTAACTACCAGGTTGCCTTGTCAAATGAGTTATTGTTTTTCAAAATATAGCCTGAATGGCATCCTTTATAATTAAGGCTTCTGGCTTTCAGTTTAAAGTGATATTTGCCAGTAAAAGCCTGCCAAAAAATAAATAAATAAAAGCAGGCTTACCGTTAAATATTGATTTAAGCTTGGAAACTGGCTCCAAATTTTGTTATACTAGTCTTGATCTCCACGGCCTCTGGGCATCTGTTTCAATTTGGTCAAATTGAAATGGGGAGGGACAGTGCCAGACTAACAGCAAGGTGATCCAATATAGTAGGATGAGTTGTATTTGATGAAAAAGCACCAGGCAAAGTCATCTATAGGTCCCTGGGATAGGCGAACTGGGCTCAGATAAAATAAAACCTGATGGGCATCTTAACCTAGCCCATGGGTTGACCTGAGCACAGCGAGTTTTTTTCCTAAGTGTAAAAAAAATGTAGATTTAAGGGCAGTATGGTTTGTCTTTTTCACCTTTCTGCATATCCTTTTATATATAAGCTTTTCCCCCAACTGCTCTGATGGGCATTTTCCTTCCTGATCGCTGCTTGTCACTGGTAGAGGTGTTAAACTGTCATGTACAAAACTTTGCTTTAGGAACTACTTTCTTACTGCCTACTCTGAGGTTTTCTCCTATCTAGGAGAAGAAAAAGGTTCTCTCTTCTCCTGAATGTATATGCTGGAGAACTACTATTATTTATCTTGGTCTCTGCCAAGAGAAGGCATACAGGAAGGGGGAGGGTTAGAAGTTTCTGGAAAAAAGGGTCCTTGATGAAGCTGAATTCCATGGGTGCAAAATGCCGGTTATTTTGACAATTCCAGTTATTCCAGTGTCTCTTGTCTGTAACAAGGGCTGATAAGAGATGATGAGGCAGGTACTGGTTTGTGTTTCCAGACTCATAAATATTTCACAGTACCATTTTCTTACAATCAGATACATTAGTTTGCCAAGTGTGGAGGCTGCTAGGTGTTCATTCGTGCTGATGTTTAACAAAAGCCCTGCTTTCAAGTCAGCAGATGGGGAGGGGGAACCTCTGGGCAGGCATAGCTTGGGTACCTAGCTTTCAAATGCTTGTTCTAATTTGGGTGTGGGAGTTGGTAGTTGACCTCTAGAAACTGCTGCTGTCTACCTTGAAAAATATACTGTATGCTCTACAGGCAAAAAAGCATCAATCTTAGCTATACTCATATTCTTTCTTATTCTCTAGGCCTGCCAATGCCCTTGTGTTTCTTTGTATTTCACACTATGGACAGTAGAATCAGGCACCAAAGGGTGAATTTAATCTGGAACAAACCTCTGTCTCGATAGAACTGCCTTTACCTGGGCTCAAACACAGCAACCTGCAATTTCCTGAGGCAGTGTCTCACTTGGACTCTCGCAGGCTGTAAGAATGAAGTCCGGCCTCAGCATCTATCGTAGCTAACCCAGCTACAACAAAAAAGGGCTGTGGACACACAGGCCAGCCAAGTAGCAACAGCTTTCTCCCTGATGCAATCAAACAGAGTGCATGGATATCACTTGATTAACAGCTGCGGTATTAATTTCCCTTTTTGGTTGCTTGACTCACAGCAAGAATCATGTCAAGGCAGCAGAGAAGCAATTAAATTGATTTTAATCTTTGTCAGGGAAGATAACATGCCTCTTTCTCTTCTCATTTAAATAATTAAAGTTTCAGTAGGTATTATTTCTGGCTTTAAAGAAATTGGTATCTTAATGTAATAGAATCCTTGTAATTATATACTTAATGGTTCTTAATAAGTTAATCATGGTTTTTCATTTAACATGTATTTTTTACTTATTAAACTTTTATTTGTTATAGTATCTTTGCTTTCAAGAAGAAGGGGAAAAACACAAAGAATGAGAGATATGAAACAGTTCTGTCATTTCTCTTTATTAATCTTTTCAACAGCTATCTCCTCCATCTTTCATGGTATCTTGGACTTAAGTTTGAAGTAACATTTTTACATCTCAGCGCATTTTTAAAAGCCCATGGAGAGGGGGGAACCTACTTAATTGTGACAATGATGGAATTTTAGCTTCTTTGAAAACTTGCTTATAGAACATTGCTATGGTTTGAATGTCCCCTCCCAAACTCAATTTAATTGGTAATGTAATGGTATTGGGATGTGTGATCTTTAAGAGTTGATTAGGTCACTAGGGTTCCAAAGCCCTCGTGAATGGCTTGATGTAGTTCTGGTGGCTATGGGTTTGTTATTGGGAGAGTGGGTCCTTCATAAAAAGGTGAATGCAGCACGATTTCCTCCCAAACATGCATCTTGCATGTTTGCTTGTCCTCCTGCCATGGGATGATACAGCAAGAAGGCCCTCACCAGGTGCTAAACCGACACAGGCCTCACATCCTTGGAAATCCCAGCCTCTGGGATTATGAGAACTTTTTTTTTTTTTTAATTATCAGAGAGTGTGTATACTTGCCATAGAGAGAGGAAGAGAGAGAGAGAGCAAGAGAGAGAGAGAGAGAGAGAGAGAGAGAGAGAACTCTCCAATGGGTCAGGGTCATACCACAATCATTTTTCTTCTATTTATCCCATCAGGATTTTGAACATGCACACACATGTGCCTGGCATGTATTTTAAGCTGCTTGGACTGGAATTCTAACCATGGTCAATCATATGGGATCCAGCTCCCTTAATCATGAGCTATGGGGTTGGCCTGAGAAGTTTCTGTTCAATTCACATGAACTAGTCTGTGGTACTCTGTTCGAGAATTATTGGAAAAATGTTGCAAGTGGTTTTATTCCTTTTTGGTATTTAGTCACATATTTCCTAGTTGTGTTAGTCCTCAACATCATGAAATGCATTATGTTAGTGTCAAAGTTCATAGAGTGAGTGGCCTTCCTCATTAGATGCTGTATTTTAGCTATAATGCATGTGTAGCCTGCAGGATATTGAGCATTACATAGCCTACAGGATATTGAGTATTACATAATTTAAATGCAATAAACATCAGTTGCTATTAATGGGGTGAATGACTACTGTAACAGATTTTTGGGGAAGAAAAGTTTCGTCAGCCTCTTCGGGCCCTTGATTAAGTCTGAAATAGAACTGGCAAAGAAGGTAACAGAAGCAAAGCATAACAAGTTTATTTGATCAGAGTTTTACAATGACACAGGAGTCTTCAGATCGAAGATCCAAAGATACAGAGAAAAAAAGGTGAATGCAGCACGATTTCCTCCCAAACATGCATCTTGCATGTTTGCTTGTCCTCCTGCCATGGGATGATACAGCAAGAAGGCCCTCACCAGGTGCTAAACCGACACAGGCCTCACATCCTTGGAAATCCCAGCCTCTGGGATTATGAGAACTTTTTTTTTTTTTTAATTATCAGAGAGTGTGTATACTTGCCATAGAGAGAGGAAGAGAGAGAGAGAGCAAGAGAGAGAGAGAGAGAGAGAGAGAGAACTCTCCAATGGGTCAGAGTCATACCACAATCATTTTTCTTCTATTTATCCCATCAGGATTTTGAACATGCACACACATGTGCCTGGCATGTATTTTAAGCTGCTTGGACTGGAATTCTAACCATGGTCAATCATATGGGATCCAGCTCCCTTAATCATGAGCTATGGGGTTGGCCTGAGAAGTTTCTGTTCAATTCACATGAACTAGTCTGTGGTACTCTGTTCGAGAATTATTGGAAAAATGTTGCAAGTGGTTTTATTCCTTTTTGGTATTTAGTCACATATTTCCTAGTTGTGTTAGTCCTCAACATCATGAAATGCATTATGTTAGTGTCAAAGTTCATAGAGTGAGTGGCCTTCCTCATTAGATGCTGTATTTTAGCTATAATGCATGTGTAGCCTGCAGGATATTGAGCATTACATAGCCTACAGGATATTGAGTATTACATAATTTAAATGCAATAAACATCAGTTGCTATTAATGGGGTGAATGACTACTGTAACAGATTTTTGGGGAAGAAAAGTTTCGTCAGCCTCTTCGGGCCCTTGATTAAGTCTGAAATAGAACTGGCAAAGAAGGTAACAGAAGCAAAGCATAACAAGTTTATTTGATCAGAGTTTTACAATGACACAGGAGTCTTCAGATCGAAGATCCAAAGATACAGAGAAAGCGATCTGATTTTGTGCTTAGATTTGATGAAGCAGAGACAGCTGTGCAGAAATGTGATTAGACAAAAAGGGTGTGAGCAAATGGTAACAGACTAAGTGGGAAAACACAGAAAGTCTTGCCTGTTCAAATTCTCTTAGAAACAAAACCAGCATCCTGGAACCAGTCCCTATAGCCTGGGCTTTGGAGGGGATGCAGTCTTCTGCAGAAATTAACAAGACAGTTCTTCCCAGTGGAAGAATTTTATTTTGAGAAGAAGGACACTGTTAGCCCAATTGTAAAATGTCACTACCACTGGGTGGGCTGATTACAAAAAAGATGCCTCCCTTACATGGCTTACAGAGGACAGGCTGGATTTCAACCATTTCTTTTCTTGTCCCTGATGGGTGCTTCTTTGCAGTGCACAATCTGCACAACTGTACAGTGGTTAACAAACATGAATACACAAAAACTGCCAGTTTCTGAAACACTCTCCAGCAAGGAGTGAATATATTAATGCAGTTAGCAGAGAAGGTGAGAAGTATTACAGAGATTAGACCAGCTTATAGTAGATACTCTTGGCCATGCTACAGATGAATTATCGCATATTCCTTAGAATTTAGAAATTTGAAAATACATTATATGTCTCTTCTAGTTTGTGACAGAGTTTGTGTGTGTGGTTCTTACTATAGAGTATACCTTGAGTCTTTTTTCATTTTCTCTCTCTCTGTGTTTCTCTCTGGTGAGTGTGTTTGCCCAATGGCAAGTTAAAAAATAATAATAATAAGGACCAGCAGATGGAGTAATGGTTACATTGCTGGACTCCCACATGGGTTGAACGCTGTTTGAGTCCTGGACCCAGTGCTTGAAACTCATGCCAGGCGCGTGTGTGTGCGTGCCCAAAATCCCAAGAGGAGACTGGAGAAGAAGGGATTGTGGCATGGCCATCTCCTCCTGGTGAGTAATTTCTTGCTTTCTGTCTCGTCTCTCCCTCTCCAGTGAGCTCATATACATTATAGCAAAAATTTCCCTCTCAAAATTAAAAAAAAATAATTATTTAAATAAATAAAATGTTAAAAGTTGGCCATGCTAAAAGCTTATGCATGCTGCCAAGGTGTTGAAAATACCATGGTACAAAGATACTCCCACACTCAGGACCAGCAGTTGGTGTAATGGCTATGCCACTGGACTCCCATGTAGTTGACCGTGGTTTGAGTCCCAGACCTGGTGGTTTAAACTCACGCTGGGTGTGTGTGCGTGTGTGCCCAAGATCCTGAGAGGAGAATGAAGGAGAAGGGATTGTGGTGTGGCCATCCTTCCTGGGGGGTGATTTCTCGTTTTCTGTTTCTCTGTCTCTCTCTGTCTTCCTGGTGAGTGTGCATGCCCTATAGCAAAAATCTCTCCAAAAAAAAAAAAGATACTCCCACACTTCACTACAATTTAAAATGTTTGTGCTCCAAAGGGCCAAGTCAAGCAAGTGATGAGACAACCCACAGAATAGGAGAAAATATTAGCAAATCATATATCTAATATGGGTTTGTGCCCATAGCATAAAAAGAACTTATACAATTCAATAATAAAAAGATAAATGGGCCAATTAAAAAATGGGCAAAGGTTGGAATCAGCAGTTAGCGTAATGGCTATGTTGCTGGACTCCCACATAAGTGACCACGGTTCGAGTCCTGGACCTGGTAGCTTAAAACTCATGCCGGGTGCGTGTGTGTGCATGCCCAAGATCCTGAGAGGAGAATGGAGGAGAAGGGATTGCAGTGTGGCCATCCCCCCCAGGGGGTGATTTCTCGCTTTCTGTCTCTCTCTCTGGCGAGTGCACGTGCCCTGTAGCAAAAACCTCTCAAAAAAAAAAAAAATGGGCAAAGAATCTGAACAAACTTTTCTCTAAGAAAGAGTTCAAAATGACTTATGCGCAAATGAAACAATTCTCTTCATCATTATTCTTCAGAGAAATGCAAATCAAAATCATGAGATACCTTTCATACCCTCTAGGATGGCTAGAATGTAAAAAGTCAGATAATAAAAAATGTTGGCAAAGATTTAGAGAAATTGGAGTTCTCATATATT
Source organism: Tupaia belangeri chinensis (assembly GCF_000334495.1). Classification (NCBI taxonomy): domain Eukaryota; kingdom Metazoa; phylum Chordata; class Mammalia; order Scandentia; family Tupaiidae; genus Tupaia; species Tupaia belangeri. The sequence continues at coordinate 29,344 of NW_006206544.1, forward strand.
TCTGGAGATATAAATTAGAATGTTAGATAGTACAGTTGTTTTGGAAAACTGTCTGGTGGTTCCTTAAATGATGAAATATAAAGCTATTGTATCAGTTAACAATTGTATTCTTTTTAAATTTCATTTTCTTTTATATATTCAATCATGTTATTTAACAACAAAGTGAATATTTCAACATGTGAACATTTCTCCCTAGTTCAGTTGATAAAACTATAAAATTATCTTCAACAGATAATACCACATTTCTTTGTTCCATTAGTGCTTTGCCTATTTTTCTTAAGTATATACTCATAAGAAATGAAAGCATGAACCATATTAAAACTTGTACACAAATGTTTGTGCAGCATTATAAACATGAATTTCAAAATGTAAAAGTAGCCCAGTGTTTATCAATTGACAAGTGAATAAACAAATGTGGTCTATCTGTACAATGGAAGTAGCCATAAAAAATAATGATAGGTGCGACAACATGGGTGAACCTTGAAAATATTATACTAAATTTAATAACCCATGATTTTATTCATATTATATTTACAACATAGGGAAATCTCTGGAGATGGAAAGTAGATAAGTAGTTGCTTATAAAATGGAGGATAGAAAATAAAGGGTGACAGTTAAAAGCATACAGGGTTTGGGGACCAGCGGGTGACATGGTGGTTGAGGCATTGAACTCCCACATGGTCAACCACGTTTCAAGTCCTGGACCTGGCTGCTTACTTTCTCTCCCTCTTTGGTGAGCACAAATGCCCTATAGCAAATTTAAAAAGAAAATAATAATAATAATGGTACTAGTAATAAATTTTTAAAAAGCATACAGGGTTTGATTTTGAGATGATTAAAATACTCTAAAATTTACTGTGGAGATGGTCACAGATATCTGTGAATACTAAAAACCACAGATTGTACACTAAAAATGGGTGAAGAGTATGATGTGTGAATTATATCATCCATAAAGTTGTTAAAAAAAACCCAAAAAACACTATAAAAAAACACCCAGAGCCTAAGGGTACACTTCACACTACCTGAGAGTTTTAGCTCTTCCTATTAAATCTACTATGTCCAAATTAGAATATCTTTGTGCCCAAGGGAGAATCATCAATGAATCTATTCTTATCACACAAAGCTTTCTTTCCTAAAATACTGGAAAGGAGCAACACCTTGAACACCACAGGAAACCCATAAATATCTAATTTGCACCACTGCATGATAAAAGCAGCTTGCTTCTTCCACTCATTAGCAACACTCAAAAATATATTCTAGCTCCTTGCTTGCTAATAAGAATATTTACATTTGCTCTTTACAACAACTAAATAAGCCCTGCTCAGATCCACAGTTTCTCTCTGCAGCTCTGGTCCATCTGAAATGTGTTTGGAAAGCAGGCAAAGCAGGGATAGACAGAGTGGAAGATATGAGTGTTTGATGAAAATCCATTTGAATAATACACTGAGAGCCCAGCCTTGATGACCCAGGTGGCAGTGTGCTGAACTGCAGTGCTGGAAGCCACAAGAGCTGCTGTGGATTTAGATCCTGGGCCTGGTCAACCCGAAACACGCTGGGCACATGGGCCCAGGGTCCTGATGAGCCGCTGGTTTGGAGGAAGGGGATTGTGGCAAGATGAGACGCTGAGGAGGGTGCTTGTCTTTCTCTTGCATGTTGCTCTCTACCATGAATAAAGCAGACTTAAAAAATAATGCCTTTGAAATCTAGAATTCAGAACTTATTTCCATTTTCTAGATGATAGGAAGTTAGCCATTGTATTCTACTACCAGAAACAGGATCTTTATCTTGCACGTGAATGAGTCATTTCAAAGGCTATTTTAAGCTTTGTAAGAGGAAAAATAGTATTCACCTTTACATTCTTTACCCTATGATGTAGTGTTTTTGTATACAATATGTGCCCAGTATTTTTTAATTGAATTAGAATTAATAGATTACCAGAATATAAGAACAAGATAAATTTTTTCAAAGACTGAAACTAATAAAATTGGACACATAATGGATAGTCAACCATTTATAGGTCTGACCTGCCCAGGGAATTGGCTTATAAATGTGATGCCATTTGAACCAGGGATTCTCTAGCTGCCAATCAGGAAGCCATAGAATTGATAGTATTATTGCAAGTTGATATAAAGAGGAAATTGAAAGTAAGACATTTCTAATGTGTATACACACACACATACATATATACATATACATATATGAGTGTGTACATACACACACACACACACACACACACACACATTTATATATATCAATCTAAGGAAGCAAAACATGACATCTAAGAGACATAAGCATTCAGTTCACTAGACTGAGGCATGGACTGAATGGCTTGTGTAGGTTTTACCATAGTGCATATGAGATATTTCCTTTGGTTTTATTATGAGACAAGGTCCCTAGGCTGGAATATCTGGGATTGTGTATGTGCCAGTCATAGGAATCAAATTCATCACTTGAATTTGTCTTCTTTCTCTTGACCTCACAGTGATCAAACACAAGGTAATGCCTATGTTTGCGTGAGGTCCTTCCTGAAAGAGCCTGTTGGCCTTCTTTTGGGAAAAAAAATTTAACAGCAATTTCCACCAGTTTCTCCCTAACCTTTCTTTGCTCCTGCCACCTAACAGAGAAGGACGTGTTTTCTACAAGAGTCTCTTTGTCCATCTACATTATGTGAAAGAGTCTCAAATGTCCAAATATCCTAAACATATTTTTGAATGTATGAGATATGCTTTGAATTCCAAGGTGTAGAAATACTGATGCCATTTTTACCACACATATGGCTCTTAGCACTTTACAGCTCAATTTTCTGCTTAAAAGGGTGCCGCTTATAAACCAGGAAATACAGCAAGTGACTAATTAGCCAAATTAATGAGGGCTTGTTTACTTGAGGTCCCCAGTGCCCTTGGAACTTGGGATGTTTCGTTATTACAATCTGCAAGTGGTTTCCTCCAATTAATTTTTAACATACGGCTCTTGCCTCTTCTCAGTAATATGTAATATCCTAATAGTTTAGAGGGGTTTGCAAGAATTAACTCATTAATCCTCATAGGGAACCACTCAAAGACTAAAATAAAAAAGAAATCATAGGGCTTTTTTATTTTTAACTGATGCTTATTTTGGCATACTTTGCCAATTTTATTCTAGAGATTCAGGGCAAAATTGGTAAAGAGCAATGTCCATTCAGAAAAAAAAATGATATAAAGGAAAAAAAAAACACACACATACACACGTAGATGCCAAAGGAATTGCTTTGTCACAGAATGAAAGATAATAAGTTAAGCAAAGTCACTTCCTTTCCTTCTAGTCTCTTATAGGCTCTCCTTACTGGAGGTAAACTCAACTCTAGGCACATGGAAGCAAGTTACCAAAAAGAAAAGACAAAGAGAGAATCTTCAAGGAGCAAGAGAAAAATGATCAACACATACAAGGAATCCTTAACAAGAGTAACAGCTGATTTATCATCAGAAAGCTTGGTGGCCAGGAGGCAGTGGGATGACATAAAGCACTGATAAGAAAAGAGTCAGCCAAAAACTTTGTATCTGGTAAAAGAAAGTATCCTTCAAAACTGAAAGAGAACATAATACTTACCCAGGTAAACAAAAGCAGAAAGAGTTCATTGCTAGTGGATTGGCCTTATAACAAATGCTAAAGAGAGTGCTTCCAACTGAAATGAAAGGAAACGAGGCAGTAATTAGAAGTTATATGAACAAGACTGGAATAGGTGACGACATAGGTAAATATAATATAGTACTACTGTATTTTTGGTCTCCTAAAAGACAAATGCCTAAAATAATCATTATAAATCAATGTTAATGGATATGCAATATATAAACATGTAATTTGTGACAGTAATGTAAGAGGGGAGAAGAAATTTAGGAACAGAGTTTTTATATGCTATTGAAGCTTAATTGGAATTATTTAATACTAGATTCTCATAGATCAAATATTGTTGCTGTAATTCTCACGTTAACTACTAAGAATAAAACCTAAAAATAATGTATGGATAGGTAAATGAGGAAATGACCAAATAGTACACTGGAAAAAAGTAAATTAAACCTAAAAGGAGATGATATTGGAATATTTGAGAAACAGAAAAGATATAAAACATACAGAAAACAAATGGCAAAATGGCAGAAACAATTATTCCTTATCATTAATCATTTTAATGTAAATTGATTAAATTTACCAACTAAAAGACAGAGATTATCAGAATAGATTTAAAAAGTTATAGAACTATATGCTGTATATAACAGAAGGGTGTATGTAGCAAGGTGTTCTTCTATAGCACTTAAGTGAGGTGACCATATTCCACTCAGAAGAGAGAGTTTTAATCCATTCTAAATGATCAGTTTCATTTTTGCTTCAAACCTAAAAAAAAAGAATTCAACTTCTGTATATTCACAAAAGTCAATCTCATGTATTTGGGACTAACTACTGTCAGTCCATTACGTGTGACTATCACAGAATACCTGAGACTGGCTAATTTATAAAGAACAAACATCGTTCTTTTGGTTCCAGAGAATGGGAATTCCAAGACCAAGGCATCAGCTTTTGGTGAGAGCTTCTTCGTGTTCTCACACGATGGAGGGCAGAAGGCTACAGGGGGGATAATTCTGTGCCCTCATGTCACAGAAGAGCCGAAGAGAGAGCCCACTCTTATACACCCTTTTTCATAGTGGTATTAATCCATTCATGAGGGCTCTACCATTAGCATCCCCCCAGAGCCACTATCTTGCCACACTATTGCTTTAGGGCTTAAATTTCTAAAACATAAATTTTAGAGGGGATATATTCAAACCACAGCAATATAATATGGTATAGAGTTTGGTATAGAGTATGTTCCAAAAAGAAAATAATTTTTTTTTCCTATCAACTCCCCAAGTGATATTTCTAAGACATGGCACCACAACTCAGGATAATTTACATTTGAGAATCAGAGGAGGAGATTTTCTTTTCTTTTCTTTTCTTTTCTTTTCTTTTCTGAGTTTTTTTTTCTATAGGGCGCATGCATTCACCAGAAAGACAGACAGAGAGAGATAAAGAGATAAAAAGTGAGAAATCACCCCTCGGGGGGATGGCTACGCTGCAATCCCTTCTCCTCCATTCTCTTCTCAGGATCTTGGGCACAAATGCATACGCGCCTGTCATGAGTTTAAGCCACTGGGTCCAGGACTAGAACTGCAGTTGACTACATGAGAGTCCAGTGACATAGCCAATATGCCAACTGCTGGTCCCAGTGGAAGAGATATCATGGAAAGGAAGATCTGACATCACAAAGTTAATAAAAATATTAGAGAAAAAATGCAGAATCTATACATGCTAACTATTCACTTAGAATGTAAAGAAAATGTATTTTCAGGTAGACTTTCATGAAAAAAAAGCCTTATTTTGCTTGTCAGGAGAAAAAGATATTTCAGATATAGAGAGGAGGTAAAATAGGTGTTGATTGGAAAATGACTGGTGTCAAGGGAAGCTAGGGACACTTTTTAGACCATCCCTTTTTTGCAGTGAATTAAACGCTCAGATGCCTTGGAAAAAAAAAGAAACAATAACTCCACCCTTAAACATTTGTCATTATAGCTAACATTGAGGAAGAGAACTAATAGACTGTTAGTGGCCAAATAACTCTTTCAAACTTCAATTCTTTTTTTTTTTTTTTTTTTTTAGGTTTTTGTCATAGGGTGCATGCACTCACTGACTCACTGGAGAGAAACAGAAGGATAATGAGAGGGGGAAAGTGAGAAACTACTTACAGAAGGATAGCGACGCCATAATTTATTCTCCTTCATTCTCCTACTAGGATTTTGTGTACACATGTACATAAGCCCAGAATAATTTTCAAGCCACTGGGTCTAGGACTCAAACTGTAGTCAGCACTTTGGGAATTCAGCATCACAACCACTATGCCATCATTGGCCCCAATCTATCATTCTCTTAAAATATTCTCCTGTCAAGATACTTTGATAATTTTTCATTGGTAAGAGTATAAAATTGTAAGTTCTGCTATGGTCTTAATGTTTGTGTCCTTCCCCAATTCACATGTTGAATTCTAACCTGCAATGTGATGATGTTAAGAGGTGGAACCTTTGGGAGATGATTAAGGAGATTGAGATCCCACGTGAACAAGCTTAATTTTCTTACAAAAGAGGTCTGAGGTAGCATATGCTCCCTTTCTACCATGCTGACTCAAGAAGTCACAATTTTTGAAATTGAAAGTAAACCCTCACTAGACATTAAATCTTCTGGCACCTTGTACTTGTACTTCTCAGCTTTCAAAACTGTGAGCAATAAATTTCTGTTGTTTATAAATTACCAGTTTAAGATATTTTGTTAAAGAAGCCTGCTATGGTTTGAATGTGTCCTCTAAAATTCATGTGATGAAACTTGGTTATGATGGGATTAAGTGGAGTAAACTTTTATCTGATTATGGGATTAAAAGGTCCTCAAGTTGAGGCCTCCATTATTAAATTCTGGTGGGTTTATATGGTGGGAGAATGAGAAGGACACAGATATTTTTGTTTTGTCTCATCATATGATGCCCTGAACCACTACAGGACACCACAGAGAGTTCCCACCAACAAGAAGATACTACACAGAGGTAGCCCTATGACCTTGGGCCTCCAAAACTGTGAGCTAAATAAGCCTCTATTCTTTATAAATTATTCGGACATAGATATTTACGTTATTATCAGTGCAATGTACTAAAACAGCTCTAACAGAGTAAGGCAAAATGGCACCAAGAAGAAGAGTGCTTCTGTAATAGATTCCTAAAAATGTCAAAGAAGCTTTGGAACTGGTAATGGGTAGAGGCTGGTAGAGGTTGGAGGTACATGCTAGAAAAAATCTGGATTGCCATGAGCAGAGTATGAGGACAATTCTGGTGAAGACTCAGAAGACAGATGGAGAGAAAGACTGTCTTCTTACAGATTGCCTATGTGATCATGATCAGAATGCTGATAGAAATATGAATTGATAAAATCCCAGATAGACATGAGGAACCTTTTATTGGAAACTGGAGGAAAGGCCATCTTTTTCATAAACTAGCAAAGAATGCTGAATTGTGCGAATCCTAGAGCTTTGTGGAAGGCAGACTTCCTAAGCAATGAAATAGATTAGTGGGAAAAAAACCTATGCAAAATATTGAGAGAATGGCATGTCTTCTTTTGACTGTTTATATCAAAACATGAGAGAAATAAACGAGATGGAATTTTTAATTAAAAAGCCAGAACTTAAAGAGTTGGAAATTTTGCTGCTGTCTCAGATTGTCTTTATTATAACAATTAAGAAAGCACATTTGGAACTGTCTTAGTTTGCTTGTGCTATTATAAGAAAACATCTGAGACTTGGTCATTTATAATCACTATACATTTATTTTCTCATGGCTCTGGAGACCAAGAAATCCAGATCAAGGTGCTGCAGATTCAGTGTCTGGTGAAGACCTGTTTCATATGGAAAATGCCATCTAGATGTCCTTAAGTGGTGGATGAGTAGAAAAGTAAAAAGTAAAAGAGTCTAAGTTAATTTTCCCTAGCTCTTTTATAAGGCACTGATCAGTTCATGAGGATGGAGCTCTTCTGATTTAGTCACTTCCTCCAAAAGGCTCTGCCCCTTAATATCACCACAAACAGGATTATATTTCAGCAAAAATATTGGAAGGGGAAACACATTCCAACCACAGCAAGGACTAACAATACCAAGGATGTGGATAAGGAGATCAGCATGAGTTGGCCTTGTACTATTCAACAAGACAATTGCAGAGTGACCCTAAAGACATTTGAAAGATCACTGGGACTGGTAGTCCCACCACAGGCCCAGAGTGCCAGAGCCTTGAAGGCAGAACAGTTTCAAAGAGAGGCCTATGAGAACTTGGGTCTCACTACCTAGTGCCACCTCAAAGTCCTGCTCTATGAATTTCAGCACATACTTTGGCATTCCCAGGTTCAGCTCCAGCAGTCTAGTCGCTCGTGCAGAGGGTACAGGTGGTAGGTAGCCTTCGTGTGTCTGTGTAGTACCATTACACCAGTACTCAGGGTGCATGAGGCATGAAGTTGTGGCTATCTTCACCTGACTTTCAAATAATGTCCCTAAGAGACTCCAGGCTCAGGCCAAGAACTGCTCCAGAGTAAGTGCCACTGCAGAAAGCCCCACTAAGACAATGTCTCGTGGAGTTATGGAACCAGGGCCCCCTCTAAGATTCCACAAGTGTCACAAGTTTGTAACTCTAGCCTGGGAAAGCAGGTGATTACAACCTGTGAGAACTGCAGTGTGGGCTAAACCCAACAAAATCATAGGGTGGGGAATGCTTGGAGCCTTTAGGACCTAACTTCTATTACTGTATGTCTGGAAGGTAGGACATGAAATCATAGATCATTATTCTCTAGCTTTAAGATTTAATATTGTTTGCCTTGTTGGAGTTTGAATTTACTTGGGATCTGTTACCCATTTCTTATTTTCTATTTCTCTCTTTTGAAATGGAAATATCTACCCTCTGCCTATCCCACCATTGTATTTAACTATGAGAGTAAGAGAGAGAGAGCAGGAGAGAGAAAGAAAGAGAAAGAGAGAGAAGTATCTTCAACAAGGGTCTTGCCATGCCACAGCTCTCCTGTTCTAACCTCCCATTAGCTACACTACAGGCATGCACTGCAATGTGTTTTGGTTGGTCCTGGATTCAACCCATCTGTTCCAGTGGATCCAGCATCACACACTAATATTCTATCATTTGTATCACTGCAACCAGCCCTACCATTGTATTTTGAAAGCACATAACCTGTTTGATTTCACAGGTTCATAGCCTGAGAGGGATCTGTTTCAGGGTGAGTCATACCTTGAGTTTCATGCATATCTGTTTAGATGATATCTCAATAACATTCTGACTTTAGGCTTTTGAGTTAATGATGAAATAAGTTAAGACTTTTAGTGATATTGAGGTGCAATAAGTGTATATTTCAAGTATTTTTTACATAAATTTTAGGAGGTCAGGGGTGGAGTGATTTGGTCTAGATGTTTGTATTTCTCAAAAATTAATATGTTGAAATTTAATCCCCATTGTGTTGGTATTAAGATGTGGGTCCTAGGACCAGTAGTTAGCGTAATGGCTATGTCACTGAACTCCCATGTAGTCAACTGTGGTTTGAGCCCTGGACTCAATGCCAGGAGCATGTGCGTGTGTGCCCAAGATCCCCAGAGGAGAATGGAGGAGAAGCGATTGCGACGTGGCCATCCTCTGGGGGAGGGTGTGATTTCTCGTTTTCTGTCTCTCTGTCCTTTTTGCAAGCGCAGGTGCCCTATAGCAAAAACTCTCCAAAAAAAAAAAAAAAACAGGTGGGTGTTTGGGAAATTATTATCATGAGGGCGCCACCTTCATGTGTGGGATTAGCGCTCTTAGAAAAGAGATTCAAAGGGACTTGCTTTCCCCTTCTACCATGTGAGACAGAAGTGCTATCTATGAAGAATGTCCCAGCACCTTGATCTTGGACATCATAGTCTTCAGGACTGTCACCAGTAAATTTCTGTTGTTTAGAAACTATCCAGTCTAAGGTATTTGTATTTTGTTATTGTATTTCAATCAGATTAAGTCAAGCTTCTCACTTTGGATTCAGAGCCTTCCACAGTTTGGTTTTTATCAGCCTTTCCATCATTTTCTGTTTTTCTTTCAGTCTTTCAACTTCTCAGGGAATGGGTTGGTTAGAAGTCACAAATTATACATGTTTTTTATAAATCCACAATGTTAGAAGAGTATGTTTTTGAGAGTTATGATTATGTGAAGACAAAAGCAACCTGAGTGCTGATGGCCTTTCCCACACCTAATCTTCCAAGAACAAGAACTTGAGATTTGCTTGCATAGTTTCTTTGCTTTCTTGCCCCTTAAGGAGTGTTCTGCTATTGCCAGGCCAGGTATTTGGAGTTTGTGATGTTGGATGAGAAAGATAGGTAGAAAATGTAGAATAGCCAGGGTGCTCAGACCTAGTGTAAAAGAGGATTTATTTATTTATTTATTTATTTATTTATTATTTTGTTTTAGGGAGTATTGAGGAGAACACAATAGAAAAATTCCAAAGTCTGAAGAAACAGGGTGAAAAAGAATGAATGTTTTAAAAACATAACTGTGGTCCATATAACCTCTTCAAATGCAATCCAAAGGGGCTGAGAGATTTCGATGTTACTCGGGTTGCTGAACAGTGTTCTGTCAGTGAGCACTGCAGAGACTAAATCACATGGGTCCTGGATTTAATAGGCTTACATACATGACAGTGAAGTTCTGTCAATGGAGTGAGCATTGAGTAGCATTTGAACTTAAAAGCACTGACACAAGTCACTCTTAGTCCTATTTCTGAGACCTCGATTTTCGTTTCATTTAGAATTCTTTCAAAGTTTCCTTCTCAAATCTCAGCTTTAGATTACCTTCTATGTGGAATCTTTTCCTGTTATGTCTCTTTTCCCCAGTGGAATTTGCTCTCCATTTTGGGGTGTCCCTTTTCCTTTGTACAGATATTCCTCGTTGCCCCCGTAGTACTCAACTGTTTTTGTCTTTCTTCCCAACTGACTGTGGGTTCTCGGAGGGCAACAATCACCTTTGTATCTCTGGAGTCTAGCACTGTGCTTGGCACATAGTAGGTACTTAACGCACGTTTGATGAATAAATAGCTTCTTAACTAATGTTCTTACTTACTATTTCCCCCCATTTCATACATGTCTTCATACCATTGCATTTTTCAAAATGTTTCTTTTTGGTGGGAAGGAAGAACCTTATAGAATATCTTATCAGGACCTCTGAACATTCTAGAATTGTGTAGTAAAAATCAATGGGACAGGGATGTCAAAGGCAAAACAGAAAAGACTTGTAGTCTTTTCGCCCATACCTCCACTGCCAGTACTGTTTGTCTCCATCCTCTTATGTACATGTTTGATATCCTACTGCCTGTCAACTGCACTTGTGGGAAAGTCATAAATAATAATGGATAATATTTTTAAAGTTTATGTTTTCATGCCTCATGCGATGAATGTGCCCTCCCAAAATCCATATGATGACAATTCGTTATGATGGGATGGATAGGGTGAAAACTTAATCTGACTATGGGATTAAGAAGCAGAGCCTTGGGGCTGGCAGCTGGCATGGTAGTTAAGGTGCTGGACTCCCAAATGGCCAACTGTGGTTTGTGTCCTGGACTTGGGGGTTTGCTTTCTCACTCTAGTAAGCACATGTGCCCTATAGCAAATTCTAAATTGACAATAATAATAAATAAAAATTTAAAAAAGGAACAGAGCCTTTTGGAAATAATAAGATTAAAGTCATTAGGGCGGCGCGCCTATAATTGAATCTTGTTGGGTTTATAAGGAGAGGGAAAGAGACAGGCACACAGTACAGACACAGACTGCTCTTCCTCTATCTCACTACGTGATGCCCTGTACCACCTCGGGATTCTGCAGAGTCTCACCAGATGCAGCCCCTTGTCCTTGGGCCTCCAAAAATGAGCTAAAGAAGCTTCTAATTTTTATAAATCACCCAGCTCAGGTATTAGGTTATTCAGCAACAGAGAACAGACTCAAACATTTAGTTTCCTTCATAGACAAGGTATTCAGATTTTTATATTGAGTATCTGAATATGATTTTTTGTAGGTGGTCCTCAGACTTTAGTGTGCCTAGGATTAACTTGCGATATCTTGTTGATTTAACATTTAAAATTATTGGACCCACAACTCAGAGATTCTTATTCATTAAGTTTAGTTACATGATCCAATGATCTAATTTTGAAAAATCATTATGGGGGAATTTTGATGTGGGTGATTCAAGAAGGACATGTCATTGTATGACTTTGTTCAGGCTCTTCTTGGAATATCAAGTGGAGCAACAGACTTCTCATTGGTGTAGAGATGTACAGAGACCCTGAAGATGCTTTCAGGAAGAGGGAGGACTGAAGCATTATCAGGTTTAAAGAACTTAAATGTGCCTAATCTTTCAAACTTTACTCAGCAACAACAAATAGAAATGGACAAGGCTCCACAAACATTCAAATGAAATGAACATTAAAGATGGCGAGAGATTATTTGGCTTGTTAGAAGACGGTATGACTAAAAATGACTGGTAGGCTGAATCTAGGATTAGCCTACTAAAGGTTAAGTGGTTATGTTTCAGAATAGATATTTAACCAAAATGATAATTCAACTGAGATGAATAAGAAACAAACAAACAAAAAACCCCAAAAATCTTGGGTACTAGCAGTTAGTGTAATGGCTATGTCTCTGGACTCCCATGTAGTCAACTGAGGTTCGCATCCCGGACCCGGTAGCTTAAAACTCACTCCGGGCGTGTGTGCGTGCGTGCCCAAGATCCTGAGAGGAGAATGGATGAGAAGGGATTGTGATGTGGCCATCCCCTCTAGGGGGTGATTTCTCACTTTCTGTCTCTCTGTCTCTCTCTGTCTGCCTGGCGAGCGAGCGCACGCGCCCAATAGCAAAAACTTCTCAAAAAAAAAAAAAAACCAAAAAACCCCCCAAAAAATCTTGATCCACAAATTAGTTGATTTCACTTATATTTAAAGGATTGGGAATGAGCTCTCCCTCCCTCAACACCTACGCACACCACCATCACCACCACCACCAATTTCTCCTGTTTTCCATATTCTTTCCTAGGACTCACCTGGACTTCTATTTGTTCTCATTCTTGGCCTTTGTAGACTGTCATCAGCCCATTTTCTTGTCTTTGAGGACATTATAATACTGACCAATGTTGACTCTACAAACTGGTAGTTGCTAGTCTCCCCTTTTTCCTTTATTCATCTAATTTTTATTACGCATTTACTAGTAAGTTCTTTGTGTCTCTGACAGTATTCTATTTAGGCACTGGATAACAGAGCAGAGGCACTGTCCTTAGGGAGTTCATATCCTAGAGGATTACTAAGGTACTTCACTTGCCGTATTTCTAACTGCAATTGGTTGAATCCTTTCACTTGCTCTGTTCCATCCGGGAAGCCATAGTAGTCTTGGTTGTGAGCTAACTCCAGAAGATAGGTTACAGAGAGAAATAGCTTGTTATAGAGCTGACCATGAGTTTTGTTCCAGGGTTTCTTTTGCTTTTTTTTTTTTTTTTTTTTGAGAGGTTTTCCCTATAGGGCACGCGCACTCCCCAA
>NW_006206544.1:43085-47904 GCF_000334495.1 Tupaia belangeri chinensis
TTCCAGGTTTTTTTTTTTTTTTTTTTTTTTTTTTTTGAGAGGTTTTCGCTATAGGGCACGTGCACTCACCAGACAGACAGAGAGAGACAGAGAGACAGAAAGTGAGAAATCACCCCCCAGGGGGGATGGTCACGCTACAATCTCTTCTCCTCCATCCTCCTCTCAGGATCTAGGGCACGCGCACACACGCGCCCGGCGTGAGTTTTAAGCCACCGAGTCTGGGACGCGAACCGGGGTCGACTACGTGGGAGTCCAGCGACATAGCCATTACGCTAACTACTGGTACCCAGTGTTTCTTTTCAACTTACCTTGACTCCCTTTATCTGCCTTGTGTCACCATCAGAGAGGCTTTTCAGGGGCAGCAAGCAGAGCTGGGTTTTGTATACTGCCCTTCTGTCTGGCAGATATTAGGCAGAGAGAGTGAACGATGACTCAGTAAAAAGTAAAATCAAACATGTAATTAGTGAACAGTACCAACTCCTACCTGAAAAATGCAGAACAAAACTAAACCAAAACCTTGTTTTTCCTCTTTCTTTCTTTCAGGCTTCCCTCCTTTCAATCTCATGCTGCAAATTGCTCTTTGTAATTTGTTCCTTTCAGGCTGATGTTCACTAAAAAACATACAAACAGCAAAACTCTTCATTTTATCCTTGTAGGATGTTCCAGGGAGGGCAGGTAGGGTGAGCGAGGAAGGGCTGGGGGTGGAGGTGGGGAATGGCTGACTGCATCACACAGACACACACTCAGAGCTGTTCTGTGACTGAGCCTGGCATTCTGCTCCTTGGGTTCTTCCAGAACCACAGCTTCTGTCATGTTCGTCCAGAGCAGTTAGACCTCCAGCTTGAGGGCAGGGACAGAGCCTTCTCTTCTTTGGTAATTCCCAGGCCCACCTTTGCCGGCCTTGATGCTTCCCCCACGATTTCTTTTAATTTTCACCACAATTATGTGAACTCCTCTCCTGGCACACACACAGCTAAGCAAGAGACTTAAGAGTTTTATCACCTCTGATCTCTGATGTTTTACCTTCCTATAGGGAAATAAAGTAACGGAGACGAAGTTATTATTGTGACTCCAGGATTTTTATAAGAAGTATATATTTTTTTTCAGTATTTTCTGGGCTGGGCTTAAAACGATGATCTGATTGAATGAATGCACTAAGCTGCCCTCGGTGAAGAATACACATGTAGATGTTTCAGAGAGATTAATGACCTGTGGAGAGCCTTCCTAGGGTCATCTGCTATGGACAGTTTTACAAAATGCATTGGAGGGATTACTGATAGTTCTAAATATAACCAAGGGAAAGGCCTAGAGTGCTGGTGTGCATTACAGTAGCCACTAGCCATACCGTGCACGTGAAATTCAGCCAGTCTGAACTGAGATATGCTACAAGTATAAAACATACATTAGAAAACTTAATAGCGAACAAGAATATGAAATATCTCATTAATACATTTTTATGTTAATACATATACATAAGTTATATACATATTAATACATTTTATAAAATGTAATGTATAAAATAATACACATTTTTATACTATATATAGCATTTTATGTTGAAATAATATTGTGCACATATTGGGTTAAAACATATGAATAAAATTAGGCCAACTTGTTCCCTTTTCCTTTTTTTTTTCAAGTATGGGTACAGAAAATTTTTAAATTGCATCTGTGCCCACATATATATTTATTGGACAACCCTGGTCTAAACAAAAGATAGCTAGATATATGTGCTTCTAATTAAGTACAGCTTACATTTCTGTCTTTATTTCTATTTTTCTGGGACTGCTTATATCTACCATTTAAAGTAGTTTTGGATTAAACTGCCACCTTTGCTTTAAAAACATCTGCCATATAACACCCAGGCATAATTATTTTTCTGCTACAACCACGTTGCTATAGGAGCAAAGTTATGGTATAATAAAGAACAACTTGAGCTAATAACTTGTATATGAAAATAGTTACATCTTCATTGTGGGAGCCATGAGGCACCCATACTGTTTCATTGCACACACAAATCCCTTTTATAATGACGCTTTTTCATTCATTTGGCATGCTTTTATTATTATTAATACAACAGCAAAAACTCCATCTATATCAGGATAAAAGCGTCTATTTTGGATAATCAAACCTATAAATCTTGTGACTGCTCAGATATAGCCAATTAACTCGCCTTCCTTAGAACCGCAGTATACCATCTGGTGCGGAAAGGGTGGTCACATCCTTCTTGCAGTGCTTTTGAATAAGTGACATAGTCACAAGAGCCATGGAAATGAGGGAGGAGGTATAAGTGTTCCAGTTGTCAAAAATGCTCATTTTAAACTCTAATGATAATATCTGTTTCTTCAAACAGTTTCTTCACTGTGTCAGAAGTGTTCGTCTGCACTTTAGCTGAATAAATACACCATGGGTAATACTTTTTAAAAAGCTCTAATCAAACTTGATACCTGTTTTGTGGTATTGCTTTGTTCTTTGCCTATAGCACCAAGCCATTGTTTTTGTGTGTGTGTGTGTGTGTGTGTGTGTGTGTGTGTGTGTGTGTGTGTGTGTTTGGGGGGCTGTATGTGAGAGAGAGAGAGAGAGAGAGAGAGAGAGAGAAGCAATCTATAGAGAACATCAGTGCAGTCAGTCAGGAAAGTGGGATTAACATGGTTGATCTTTTATTTCCATTCATTGTTTTTTGCCTTAATACGGAAATTCCTAGTTACGATGTTTACATAGTTTGATTGCTGCTACCTAAATATTTATGAGATGAAGTAGTAATATCTCTAAGGCAAAATAAATACTTAATATACACAATGGCATGATCCCATGAATTCTGGCTTGATTACGTGTGTGCATGCGTTCATACGTGCTGGTGTCCCGGGCACGATCTCTTTTGGACTTGGGGTTAGTGGTTTTACTGCATTCGTCTTTGCCCCAGGATTCTAAAGTTGTTTCCTTCAGCTGTATTTTTGAATAGTTCTTATTTCTGAATTCTTTTGAGCTTCTAATGGCAAACTTCCAAAGTGCTTAAACATGGTTTAAGAAGGTGGGTAAGAATATACTGAGAAAATCTTCATATTTGTACGCTTCTCATTCAATATTGTTTCTTGACTTCAAATCTCCTCCATAAAATATTACAGATTTCAATTTCTGTTTGAGTTGTTCATCATTCCTCCAAACTATAACTGACCTTTTCATAAATTTGTTTTTGGATAAAAATGATGACCTAGAAGATATTTCACCGAGTTAAACCCTGACAAAATTTGATAAGTGGGGTCTAAAAAATCTAATCCTGTAAAATGCAGGCATGCAATCTCATGAGGTTAATGAAAAGAGGGGCAAAGCTGTTCAGCTAACTGACATCAAGTTTCTAGGGAGACTGAGGGATCCAACTCTCCTCCGTCCCAGCTGTAGTGTGATGCCACCCAGTGGTTGTCCTCTCTGACTTAAGTCGTGTGGATCCAGTGTCCTATGGAAGGCTGGGAATTCTAGGGCATCAGCAGAAATTCTAAGAATCTTCTTGTTTTTATTTTTTTAAGAATTATTTATTTATTTAGTTCCATTTGCTATTATTTTTTTAATTTGACCAGAGAAAGACAGAAAGGGAAAGGAAGAAAGCAAGCCGCTAAGTCTGGGACTTGAACTGTGATCGGCCATGTGGGAGTTCAGCACCCTTAACCACCACACACCACCTGCCAGCCCCTCTCCTTGTTCATTTCTACCCATTATATTGGTCTCATCTGGGAAGACTGAGTCATGAAAACCCTAGAAACTAGGACCTACTCTCCTTTTCTACCTCCCCAAAGGAGGTTGCTTTCCTCTTCCACCAGCCTTCCTTTTCTCCACATTGCCATGCCAAACATTTCCTCCCAGATAAAAATGTTAGCCCACTTGGATCAGAGAACAGGATTAGATAGTGGGGAAAAGTCAATAGCATTGTATCCCCATTTTTGTTACTGTGGGGGCTGTTTGCATGAAGTTTTCTTGCAATTTTATTATATTCAACTGAATATCATTAGGAATGAATCTGATCAAAAGTATACTCTCCATATGTGTGGCTTGTTCTAGATTTCTGTACCCATGTATTTTCAGCTCATGTCTATAGCTGATTCTTTAATATGTAGATTTTACTTATTTTCAAATTATGTTTTATTTAGCTAATATTCTTCTTTTTTTTTATGTAGAGGTTTTTTTCTTCTAGGGTGCATGTGCTCACCAGAAAGACAGAGAGAGACAGAGAGACAGAAAGTGAGAAATCACTCCCCAGGGGGTATGGCCATGCCGCAATCCCTTCTCCTCCATTCTCTTCTCGAGATCTTGGACATGCACACACATGCATCCAATGTGAGTTTAAGCCACTGGGTCCAGGACTCGAACCACAGTTGACTACATGGGAGTCCAGCAACATAGCCATTATGCTAACTGCTGGTCCCTAGCTGATCTTAACTTTATTAGGACAAGTGGAAGGTATTTTGCTAAGTTTAGAGAAGAAGTAAATTCTATATTGTTTTGTCCCCCAGTTTGACTATAAAACAAAATAAAACAAAACAACAACAACAAAAAAACACCTCTTTTGATTAGTAAGAAAAAGAATGTGAGGCAATTGATTTGCTCATCACAGGTGGAATAGTGACTTGTTTTAAAATATAGTAGATAAAGCTCAGGTGGAAGAGTTCTTCATTCCCCAATACCCATAGCATTTTATTTGAACAATTGTACTTCTTGTCAGTAATTGCAGACCCGGTTCATCTGTGCATACCTCACAGTGTACACAGTAGGCATTTAATAAGTGTTTTAAAAAGAAGTTGCGGGCGGTGGTGGAGAATGAAGAACT
>NW_006206544.1:49370-56683 GCF_000334495.1 Tupaia belangeri chinensis
AGCTGAAGCTGAAGAGAAGGATTAAGAACTTGCAACTATAAGCAACAGAAAGAACCTTTAACTGCCTTAAACCAACTGAGAAATACACTGTAGAGAAGGATTTTATCTACCTATGGACAGTGAGAAGGTGATGGATACCAGCCCTGCATTACCTCAGGCAAGAACAGGAACTACCCTGCCATTCTTAGGGAAGCCAGACACCAGAGGATAAGTCACGCTGCAGACCTCCACAACACCACTCCTGCTAACCACAAGATGGCCGCTGTGCCACATCAACTGATGGTCAACTCTGCTTACCAGAACTGCTTTCCTGAAACTGTATTCCATGGAGACTCACCTACAGTTGCGGAACTGCACGAGACCCACACTTGATCCAACCTTGAATGGAATCTATTTTCCCTATTGTTAAAAACTTTGGACTCCTGGCCCCTCTCCCTCTACTCGCAGGTATCGCATTTTCAATGACCCCTCTGGAGGATAGCTGTCTATAGCAGAGATAGAGTAATTGGGAGAGGGGGAAAGGGCTGAGGGTCAAACATAGGATAAAAAACATATTTATATGTATGAAAGTAGAAATGGAACAGTATTGGTGACGACATGCTTGATTAAGACACTATGTAGTTTATCCTAGATGGGAAACTACACTTGGTGTGTTGTGATGATACTCAGGGAATGAGTGTTAGGCAATATAATTTAATATAAAAAAAGTAATAAGCAGGAGGAAAAAAAAATGCACATTTGATGACTGAAGAGAGTTGTATGGACACAACTGGGGTCTACTTTATAATATGTTCATTCTACTCCCTGGGGTTTATGCCTAGGATCATATTTGGATACATGTGTAAGGATATGTCAGCTGTGCTAGCTAGTGGATATACTTAGACTAATTGAGTTCATTGGTAGAACAATTGAATGGGGGGGGCGGAAGGCATTGAGGGCAATCATGAATGTCAGGGACCATGGAGGAGGAAGATGGGACATGGCAGAGGGTGGGGAGGGGGAACCTAGGATGGCAAAACACAAGGCAAGGTATGCAGGACACAAAAATTGGGAAATCATTTGCTGAGAACATATATGTTGATGTGCTTGATTGAGCCAATGCACAGTGTATTTTGGATGGAAAATTCATATGTGTGTTGTGATGAGAAAAAAAAAATTTATAATAAAAAACAAAGTATAAAAAAAAAAAAAGAAGTTGCATATAAACATGTGCTTTAAAAATATTTGAGGGGAGGAGCCAAGACAGGGCTTGATGGTGGGGCAGCAGTGAAAAGCAATGCTCTGTGAGGCAATCCCTCTTGAGAATTTCCCTGGTTCAAGTGTACAGAGCTTTCTGAGTGCCCTAGGCACACACCTGCCCATGGTCCGAGGCTGGCGGAAGGCTCAGGGTGAATCATGATGTCAAGACCCTGTTGGGGGCATTGTCTCTCTTGCTCTTGGAAGAAAAAAATAAACACAAAGACAAGCTGTTAGCCCTAGTCATGGTTTCTCCATCTCTTCTACTCTGCGTGTCTAAGTGACTATGGGTCTAGGTTGTTAAAATGTTGCATAATCATGCATAGCACACATGCTTCACTGGGAACCAAAATGTTTTTCAACCTCTTTTGTCACTCAACTTATTTGAATATCCAATCTAGGCCTTGGAGATTGAAATCAGCTGGTTTCTTGGTGCTGCGGCCATTGTCTTAATAAGCTTTTATTCCAGCTGAATAATCCCGTCTAGGGAGACAGCTTGTTTTGAAGGCAAGTTCACCCAATTCCCTGTAATTAAAATCTCCCATGCTCCCACCAGAACTTTGGAAAATTCCCAAGGAAATTTAAACACTTTGAGGTCACCTTATTTAGCAGGACATTTTAGGCATGTGGGTTCTTGTTGCACAGCAAGAAACAAAAAAGCAGTAGGGGGTGATTTTGCTTAGTCTACCAAGGCAATTTAGGCTTCCATCACACAGTGCTCAACAAGGCAGAATCTTCTCTTAGAGGGAATGAAAGGCTTTTCAAATCCCAATTGCATGACAGTCGTGAATTTAATTCTGTGCCCAGATCCTTTGCTTGAGAGTAATAGAATCAATATGTTACTGAGTTGGGAGAGAGGTGCTTTGGGAAGAGTTTAAATAGAAATGTGGGCTCTAAGCCTGGGTCCAGAGATGGACTTCAGGAGACATCTGAATCCATCCAAGTTGTTCACAGAATTATTTGTGGATATGCATATATGTATTTTTAATTGTTTTTTGGCAGGGTGCACAGCTTTCATCAGATTCTTGAGAGAGTTGAAGTTTCTCAAAAGAATGAAAATCTCTAATTCAGGGGACTCAGAAGTTATATTCTAATGGTTATGTGAAAAACATAAGGGATAGTGCCTGTAGAATTCACTATGGATGACTATAATAAATTACAGGTGGATATTTGTGAGGGCTATGGATAAAAGGTAACATCAGGGCCTCTGTGTACCATCATGCTCCTTAGAGCTATGCAGGGACTCTTGACGACATATGGGAGCCCCACAGGGACAGAGGTACTAGGAAGCAAAGTCAGCTAGGAAGAACGACATTTCTAAGGAATGGAATCCAGAGAGAGGATTGTGGGAGGTCTAGACCCTATAGAAGAGGAAAACATAAAAAGGGTTGAGAACTTTTAGAGACAAGAAGACTTTGTCCTGGGATGGGGACCCATGACTGCCACCTTTAAATGTATTTTGGAAGACAAGCTGGATTTGTTTATTTTTTCCATAAGCAAGTGACAGAGAGCGATACAACACTCTCAACAGGGTACAGGCACTATGGTCCACTCCCAGCCTCGGCCGTTCTGGGATCACGAGTATGCATGTGCCTGGTGTAAGCAGGGAGGTCTCTGGACATGCATGAATCCAGAATCTTCCCATTTGGGATTTGGATCAGCCTTGCAAAGTGCCATGTTTTACTGTTGGGCCACTGTTCAGCTCCCTCTCTCCCCTGGCCCCACAAATGGCTTTTCTTTTAAGAGAAGATTTAGAAGAATTTACTTTGCCTTAACTGGCTGCAGATTCCTGTTTTGGTAGACAAATTAGCCTTGCCCTAGACAAGTAGCAATATTTTTTTAAAAAAAGTTTACTGCCTATTTCATTAATGAGCGAGAGTGACAGAGAGAGAGAAAGAGAGAGAACCTTCAGCAGGGTCCTGATGCTATGATTCATGCCAGCCTTTAGCCAGCCTCGGATCATGGGCACACATATGCCCAGTATGCTCAGGGAGGTCTCTGGATTTGAACCAGGAAACATCCCATGTAGGATACTGTGCCTTACACAGTATTGCTTTTACCGCTATGCCATCATCTAACTTCTAAGAAATAACAATTTAATAAATGGTCTTCTTTTGCTCTCCTGAGAGGCCTGAAATGGTTCCCTGGGGTCAGGACAGCTTTGGTTTGGGTGAGTCCTAGCTATAGGGTCAAGCCTCTTGGAGGGCACCTCCTAAAAGCAAACCTGATGACAATGGTTTAAGTCAAGTAGTCCATTCAGGAGGTGATCCTAGGACACACCGTGCCACAAAAGAAGATGGCCAAGAAACAGCTACTGTTATGGATAATGGGGCTCAGTCCCATGGGAGACATCCTGAGAGATGGTGTAGAACACACCGCAGAGCTTCCCCCTGGAGCTGAGGAAGCTGGCGTGCTCATCCACTGACTCCCGCCCCTCCTTAGGTGAGAGTTGCTCTTGAGAGACCCAATCTGTTCTGAGCCCAGACTGCAAATGCTCCCTCAGTCAGAAAAAGCACATCCTCAGGTAGAGCCGCAGGAAGCTGGTCTGTATGGAGACTGCCTACTGGCAACCTCTGGGTGGGGCTGAGGGCATACGGGCACTGACAGCATCTGTGTGAGAGAGAAGCCCTCCAGGCTTCTGCCTCTTGCATCATGATGTGTCAGGAGAGTTGTCACTGCAGCTAGTACAGGTGACAATGCTTCACTGGGGCATGGCACACTGGGCTCTTGTGTCACACCTTTGCCTTCGTGGTCCATAATTAGTAACTAGGAAGCGGCAGGTGGGAGGCAAGTGGAGGTGATCCTATCAGGGGGTACCCAAGGCAAGACAATGAATGGAAACAGCGAATGTCCTTCTAGCTCCCAGCTGCCCTCTGCCCATGGATACCTGAGCATGAATGGCGGCCTAGGCTAACTTCTGGGCAATAGCACCCATCCTCTTCCATGCCTGCCCCTCCAATAGTGCTTTTGTGACATGGCTCTTCCTTTTCCCATCAGTGCAGCCACGATGTTCCCTTGAACCAGGTTGTCCATGTTACAGTGAGAGAAGGAACAGAACATGGGGGATGCGAAGAGAAGGCTGTTTTGTGATTTCCCACAGCCGGCATCCACCCTGCTGGGCATGGTCCTGCCTGTGCTGTGTTCTCTGAATTAAATGGAATTGAATTATATCCAGGTAGTTCCAGGCAAGAAAACAGGCATATGTTCAGCTGGATCCTGGCTTATTCATGCAGTATGTCGCTACCAGAGTTTATTCAAGCTTTACCGTAAATTGCACTAACTCCCCCACTCCCTAAAATGTGGACTAGGACTCAAACTGAATGAAAGTGGGCATTGTCAACAATGTTCACTTTTCTTGCGTTTTGGGGTTAAGCGTGAAGGTGAATCAGGGGTTCGGAACTGGTCTTGCTGGTTCCATCATACCTACCGGATATGTTTTTCTCCCTTTCCCACTCCTTCTCTGTCTCTCTTCATTCATTGCCTCTCAGTCTGTCCTTAATTCAGTGATCATTTCAAATAAGATATTTAGAAAAAATGCTGACACATAAAGCTGGAATTCCATGTCGACTTTTTTCCTCTACTGAAAATGAGACAGCTCTATTTTTTTTTTTAATTGAAACTTCTAGCCACTCAGCCCTCAGACACAATAATATAAAACTATTTCTCAACCCAATTTTAATTCAGTTGCACAGTGCATAGTGGAATGAGCTTGGAAACCAGACAAAAATTAGAGTAATAAAAGCAGACAATGCCTTTGCGTATGTATTATGCCTTATAAATTTCAGTTCTTCTGACTGGCTTCATTTTAACTAGCTGAGAAAAATATAATCTGCCAAAGATGGTTACCAGTGTTCAAAGTCAACTGAGATGGAGGCAGTGTTCAGTAATTACAGCCTTGTGGTTTCCAGGAGACTCCGTCCCCACCAGACCTGCCGCCTCATGTCCCCATTTGTAACGTTGTTCATTATATTCAACCTGCTGCCATCACTCTGGAGCTTTCAAAGGTATTCTGGGGGCTATCTTGCTGTAGGACATGGATAATGAAATAGTTAGATGTGACTTGTATTATAATCGCCTCACCTAACCCCCATTTAGCTTGAAAAGTAGACTTAATAAAAGCAGGAGTGAAAGGCACTTTATGTTTTTAATAAGGAGTCTCATACGGTATTACCTGCTGTTTTTCATTGTGTGTCTCGTCTCCTGGTTTTCCTTTGAGATACATGACAGAAGAAAGCCAAACACATCTCTTAATCTTAAAGCACTTTAAGAATCTATTGCAGTAATCTACAAAAATCGATCAATAACTTCAAGCTAACAGGGCTGATTTCCAAAGTACATATGTGTACTTACAGAGTCGGAGGATCTATTCATTGGCAAGGAAAGGCCATCTTATGTCCAAGAAGCTAGAGGATTCCACTGTATAATAATTTAATGTTCTGTTTGCAAAAGGTAATTATAAAACTCTCATTCCATCTCCTGCTCTGATGGGCTCAGGATGAATTTAAAATGGATTAAGAGGAAATGGATAAGACGTTCTGTATTGCTGAACTCTGCCCCGTGTCATGATATGCAAACAGTGAGCTGAGCGCCGAAACTACTAAATACACACTGAAGAGATGGCAGGGCTCAAATGTGAGAATGCCTGGATCTGCCAGGGAAAAGGACACCTAAAAATAGTGCCAACGATGTTCAGCAGAGGAAATCTGACGGCGGTGTAAAAATCTCTGAAGGCAGAGCTGCTTGGTGCTGGATGCTGTGAGCACATTTTGATGTTGTTTGGAGAGGCATCTGTTTTCTATGCATTAATCTCAGAAGAGCAAAGGAAACATTATCTAGGGACCGGGGTTCTGTGATAGAGAAAGGTTGGACTGGGAATCCTGGGCTTTACCACTAATTAGCTCTGTGATCTTTAGCAAGGCACAACATTCTTTAGGCCTTATCTATAAAATGGGCCTGCTAAATTGAGCGTGGCCTTGATGTGTTAAAAGATAAAGGGGGTGGAATATTCAGGACTTTCTCTAATGCTAGCCTGAATATGATACAAAATTGTTAAAACTCAGGACTAAGTCTGTTGAAGGTGTTTGGCAACCCATTCCCCCCCACCCCCCGCTTTTTATTTTAGATTGTTGGATATTTTTTTACATTAAAAAGTAAATACATGATCTGGGCCAGCAAATGACTTGGAGATTAAGGCAGCTGGATCTCATATTGCCACTGTGTAGTTCGAGTCCTGTATCTAGCAGCTTGAAAAACATACTAGGCATGTATGTGTGCATGCCTAAAATCTCGAGAGTAGAATGGAGGAGAGGGATTGTGCTGTGGCCTCCCTGCTTGATTTCTCACTTTCTCTCTTTGTCACTTTCTCTGTCTATTGTATCTCTGCAGAGCACACATACCCTTTAGCAAAAAGCTAAACAAAACAAAAAAGTAATATATGCCCATTATACCAAGTCAGATAACATAAGGATGTAGAAAAGAAAATGTTTAACATTAAAAATATTTCCAGTCTCGAGATCTGCAGATGACATAACGGTTATGTTGCTGGACGCCCACATGGCTGACTGCAGTTCGAGTCTCAGACTTGGAAGCTTGAAACTCCTGCCAAGCACGTGTGTGTGCGTGCCCAAAATCCCAAGAGGAAAATGGAGAAGAAGGGATTGTAGTGTGACCATCCCCCCTGGGGGGTGATTTCTTGCTTTCTGTCTCTTTGGCTCTGTCCCTCCGGTCAGTGCATGTGCCCTATAGCAAAAGTCTCTAAAAAGAAAAGAATTTTCCAGTCTCTAAAAAACCACCATCTCAGATAATTGGCAGTAACAACTTGGTATATATTATTTCGTTGTTTTCATATTATGTTTCTTTAAACAATTCCTTTGATGAAGATGGCATTATTTTTCATTTAATGACATAACAAAACAAATCAAGTAGGGACCAGCAGTTAACATCATGGCTATGTCGCTGGACTCCCATGTAGCTGACTGTGGTTTGAGTCCCAGACCCAGTGGCTTAAACTCATGCCGGGCACGTGTGTGTGTGCCCAAGATCCCGAGAGGAGAATGGAGGAGAAGGGATTGCGGCAT
>NW_006206544.1:56767-58849 GCF_000334495.1 Tupaia belangeri chinensis
TACAAAACCCCCCCCAAAAAAAAAAAAAAAATCAAGGATAGGCAAACCATGGTTCATGGATCAATCTGGACACACTTAATGTATCGTCTATGGGTGTTTTCAGACTATAAAAACAGGGGTGAAGAGTTGCACCTTTCTGTTTCAAAAACAAAACTATGTGCTATTTGGCCCTTTAGAGAAAATGTTTACCAACCCTTTGCAATGTGTGAGTTCTATCTCTTTGTTCTTAAAAAGTTGCATAAAATTCCATAGAGCAGATACACATCTTTAATTCAACTCGACTGGCTCTGGTAATTGAAAAGTCAAGAGGAATATAAGCTTAGTGCCTCTCAGATCCAGGTACTGAAATGAGGTCCTAAGGAGTCTTCATCCCTTTGGTTCTTGGTTCAGCTTTCTTCTCTATAAACTTAATTCTCAAGCAGTCTTTCCTCTTGTAGAAAATGGCTGTAATCAGTTCCAGTCTTAAATCTCATTTCACAGTGTTGAGAGAGTTTTTCTTTCCTACTAATTCTATCAGAGGTCCGAGTAGGATTTTCACTGGCCTTGTTACCCATGCCCAAACTAGTCGCTGTGGCTGAGTGTTCTATTGGCCAAGCTGGAGTTACATGTTCCCTTCTGAATGCTGGAAATGAGGCCAGTCTTACAAAACATTTCATTTTACACGGAAAGTGCAGGAAGTATGGTTATGAAGGATAATTGGTGTGCAGTTATTAAGAAGAGGGATACTAAGAGTTTGAGATGACAAATGTCTACCAAATGTCCACCAGACAACAAAGGCACAGACTTCCCATAGTATTTCCTTAGTTGTGTACTTGCACACTTAAATTTTCTGTAAGTGTTACTGATATACCTTCCAAAAAGTTTCTTATATTGGGTCATTGGAAAAATCATGATGCATTTTTGCATAGAAAAACAGAAAAATATACATGACCTTTCTGACAGCCCAATAGTTTATCACATTTATCACACTTCATTTCATCAACTACTGTCCTTGAAAGTGTTGAGTTTTCCTTATTGTTATTAGCACTGGTTGTTATAATGATTTTTAAAAATTTAACTTATATTGGAAAAATGTTCTCATTTAAATTTGCCTTTTGATGATTACTAATGAGATTGAATTCTTCATAACTTTATTAGCAATAATATATTTATTTTTAAAAAATCACTTATTTTATTATTATTTTTAATTTGACCAGAGAGAGAAAGCGAAAGTGAGAAAGCAAGCCACCAGGTCTGGGACTCAAACAGCAGTTGATTATGTGGGAGTCCATCCACCTTAACCACTGCACCATCTGTCAGCCCCATAATATGTTTATTCTTATATGAAGTAGCACTTTATATCATTTGCTAAGTTTTCTATAGTGTTTCTTATATATGTAGTAGTGCTGAGTTTATAGGGCATACTAATCTTTGGTCCATTATATATGTTGGGTATCACATTTCATCAGTTGTCTCCTAACCTTATTTATTTTCTCATTTGCTACCGTTTAGATATATATATGTTAAGATCTGTGAAGGGGTTCGTCCCAACTGTCGAAATAAATTCTAATCTTACAGACCTAAGTGAGTTGAATAGAGGCATTAATAAAAGTTATGTTGAGATTAGCTCATGGTGTGGTGGTTAAGGAGACTGGATCCCCCAGGACTGACTGGGTGGTTAAGTCCTGGACCTGGTCACTTGAAAAACATGCTAGCTTGTATGTGTGCATGTCCAAAATCCCAAAAGGAGAATGGAAGAGAAGGGAATGTGGCATGGTCATCCCTCATAGTAGAGTGATTTCTCTCTCTGTATCTGGCAAATACATGCACCCTCTGATAAAAATTTTTAAAAACAAAAAAGGAAAAATGTTACGTTTATCTTGATAAACTGGTCCCTCTTCATAAGTTACAGGATTTAGGGTGTGTAAACAGAACAGCATTCAGGCATCTATCTCTATTACTGTATGCTATTCAAGAAGAGATTGTAGCTCATCTCCACTGCTTTGCTCAAATAACAGAAACCAAGACCCAGCAATCTCACTCCTAGGTGTGTATTCAAACTAGTTAAAATCAAGATCTCAGAGAGCTATATAGAGCTATATA
>NW_006206544.1:58899-91647 GCF_000334495.1 Tupaia belangeri chinensis
TATTCCCATGTTCATTGCAGAATTACAACATTCAAGATATGGACACTACTCAAATACTCATTGATAGACAGATGGATAAAAAAATGTAATAAGCACATAAAATGGAAAATTACTTGGCCCTTAAAAAGAAGGAAATCCTTCCATTTGTGATAATATGAATGGACCTGGAAGGCATTATGCTAAGTGAAATAAGGTAATCACAGACAAATGCTGCATGATCTAATTTATACAAGGCATCTAAAATAGCCAAACTCATAAAAGTAGAAAATTTAGGATGATGGTTACCAGGAGCTGGAGATAGGAGAAAATGGGGAGTTGCTACTCAATGGGTATAAGGCTAGATTGATATAAGAATAAGCTCTAG
The DNA here is from genome assembly GCF_000334495.1 of Tupaia belangeri chinensis. Lineage (NCBI taxonomy): Eukaryota > Metazoa > Chordata > Mammalia > Scandentia > Tupaiidae > Tupaia > Tupaia belangeri. The sequence goes on from NW_006206544.1 coordinate 59,264, forward strand.
ATATCTGCTGTATAACATAGTGTGCTCTAGATATCTGCTGTATAACATAGTGTCTATAGTTAGCAATGTGGGTCAACACACTTAACATTTTGTTAAGAGAGTAGATCATGTCTTAAGTGCTCTTTTCACAACCAGAAAACCCATAATACAACAACAACAGTAAAACGGTAAAGGCATGGAAGTGATGAAAATATTTATCCCCTTGATTATGGTAATAGTATCAAGGGTGTATGCATATGTGCCAAATAATCAAATTGTGTATTTTAAGAATGTGCAATCTTTCTGTCTATCAATAATATCTCAATAAGCCGGGGGGGTGGGGGGAAGAAATGAAAGACTCTTATTTAAAAATAAAGACCCTGGATATATCAGTTCTTAGTCTTATTGTAGTACACAGAAATTCTTCTAATTATGTAACAATTTTTTGTATCATATTATCAAATTTTTTCTTAAACTTACTTTTATATGAATTTTCTTCAGATAGTTCATGAAAAAAAACTACACATGAATTTCAAAAATATTTTGTACCAAAATAAACTTGTACTTTAATCCCATGTTTCCATGAACTTCTTGAAGTCTCTTTGTATGCATTAGGGTTCTTGCAGAGACACTGAATCTAAGATAGGGATCTATTTATGCATCTACTTAACTATAGATGGTAGATACAGATCTATGAAAAAGGATTTATTTGAGGACTTGGCTCATATGATTGTGGGGTTAAAGATCTTTCAAGACAGGCCATCTGCAAGCTAGAGACCCTGAGATGGTGGTAGCATGGGTTAGTCCAAGACACAAAGCCTTAGAACCAGAGAAGTGGATGATGTCACTCTTAATTTGAGGCAGAAGGTCGGAGAGCCTTGGGACCTGCTGCTCCAAAGTACCAAGACTGGAGAGCCTGGAGTTTTCAGATTATTATTATTATTTTTAATTGTTCTTCTTCTTCTTCTTTTTTTAGCATTCATTCACTGTACATCATTTGGCTTGTAAAGAGAATTTACCTAACATGAAATACTTCTCAGACCAGTTTAGTTGAGAATACTATACATATTATTATCAACAGATAATAAACCATTTTTGTGTCCCAGAAATATCATGCCTCTCTATTTTTCCTCCTGTTATCCTTCTCTTACTCTTCCCTTCTCCTCCCCACTGCCATTCCATACTGTCTTCAGCATCCACAACTATTTTCATAGATTTTATGCCCTCCAATGTTTCAATCTCAACCATAGAGTACAGGTAATATTTATTAAGAGGATACATACAATATCTTCCTTTCATAGCCTGGCTTGCTTCACTCAGTAATAAGTCTTCCATATTTTGTCACTTTCTGTCAAATGCCAGGATCTTGGTTTCTTTATGGCTGAATAGTATTCAATAGAGTATATGTGCCACACTTTTTCAATCCATTCATCTGTTCATGGACATTTAGGTTGGTTCCATGTCTTAGCAATCATGAATAATGCTGCAGTAAACATTGATGAGGATGCTCTTTTCCAAATGAGCATTCTTCTGTCCTTTGGGTAGATACCCAGAAGTGGGATTGCTGGATCAAATGGTAGTTCTATTTTTAGATCTTTGAGGAACCTCCATATTGTTTTCCATACTGGCTGGAAAATTTACATTCCTACCAATAGTGTAGAAGAGTTCCAACATTTATAATTTTCTGTATTTTTAATCTTTGCCATTCTGACAGGGGTTAGGTGGTATCTTATTGTAATTTTAATCTGCATCTCCCTTATGATGAGGGATGTCGAAGATTTTTTCATATGCTTTTGGGCTGTTCCTATGTCTTCCTTAGAGAGATTTTTGTTCAGAGAGCCTGGGGTTTTAATGTTCAAGGGCAAGAGAAGAGTGTCCCAGCTCTAGGGGAGAGAGAAAATCATATTTTTATTTTCTACAAGCCCCCAGCCAATTGGAGGGTGCTTGCCCACATCGAATACAGGTTGTCAGCCAACCTCCTCTGGAAACACCCTCAGGGACATTCCAGAAATAATGCTTTACTGGTCCTCTAAGTAATTTTTAATCTTGTCCAGTTGACACCTAAAATTAACCATCACATCCTAAATTTGTAAAAAAAGAATTGTAATAGACTATTGTGTGTACATATTACTGAGCTGACTTTAAATCATTACCTTAAACGTACAAATTAAGCATTTCTATGTACACAGTAGGTTCTAAATGAAACATGCCTTATTTGTATCTGAGTTGTGCAACTGACATAATTGCACAGCAAATGGACAAATAAAAGGAATTTGGTTCATGTTATTTTTCTGTTCTTAAAGTCATAAATATCGAGTCTTAAAGTAGTTTTAATTACCTAATGTAGTAATGTTAATTGTAATGTTAATTATTATCTTTTATTTTAGATTATATCATTTACAGATCCCAAATTGTTTGAGGTTTTTTTCTTTCAAGCAGTGTCTATATCTAAATTTTTTTTTTTTTTTTTTTTTTTTTACTATAGAGTGCATACGCTCACCAGAGAAAGACAGAGAGAGAGAGAAGGAGAAAGTGAGAAATTATTCCCTGAGGAGGATGGTCACGTTGCAATCCCTTCTCCTTCTTTCTCTTAAGATTTTGGACATGCACACACCTAGCATATTTTTCAAGATGCTAGTCTGGGACTTGACCACTTAGTCGGCCATGTGGTATCCAGCCGCCTTAACCACTAACCCATTGCCTCTCTAGCTTTTTCAATAAATATGTCCAAAGATTTAGTTTTTAAACATCCGTAAAGCCTTATTTTGTGTTGTTTTTCTTAACCAGTTTTTGCAGTCAGTCAGAAAACCTGGCCAAAATCACAAACCAGCAAAGACAAACATGTGGGGTAGTTAGATAAGGTCTCTGGATTCATAATAAGCCTTTAATTAAGTAATGAGTATGTATTGCATATTATATGATCTCTGTTATGTATTGTGGCTAAAATTAATGTGTTCTAGTTAATATATCATCACATGAAGAATTATTGATTAAGTCTAATATAGGTCACCCAGTCTTAAAGATTTAGACAACTAAATTCTGAATGTTGATAAATGTGAACACATTCAGCATGGTTCATATCTGAGCATCTCACGGTGTCTGCTTCAGAATTACTGTAAGCATAAGTATCTACATATAATGCACTTGCTGCAATTCTGGACATGAGAATGTTGAAGGTAGAAAAATCCTTACTCAAAATATATTCTTCAAATCCCCTCTCTTCTGATTGAGCAATAATAGTACAACACACATGAATATTCTTTTTTTCTTCTCTCTCTCTCTCTTTCTCTCTCTCTCCCCTCAATCATCTTAACTGCTCCATGAGGGAAACAGTATAATGTTTACCTTTTTACAGAAGAGATAGAAGAACAGAAAGGTTAATTCCTTTGCTTAAGGACACCAAGTTAGTAAATGGAAGAGCCAGGATTCAAATCCAGTTCCAGGGCAATTCTAATCTACACAGCTGATCACCATACAAGTTATTGACTGTACTGGTTTGAAAATGGAGACTTAACCTCAGTGCTTCAGGACGATTTCCTCCCTGCCTCTGACACACATTTGTTAGTTTATCTTCTCATGGTGGTGACCACATACAGCTCCACCACTGCCCTACTTCACAGATTGTGTGGATTGAAATATCACAACTGGTTGTTACATACACTGCTGCTCCCGACTTGCTAAACTGTTGGCAGCCTTAACCCTCATATTTAGTTCCACCTGTTTTCTCTTATTCTGTTCACAGTGGGAATGAAAAGCAGCTGAGATTCTATTTCTGTCTATTAATTGGTCCCATTACTCGGAAGCCTTTTTAAAATAGAGCTACCTCCTTTTCCAAGTTTAGCAATCTGTTCATTCCTTTCTTAGTCCAACCCTTTAATCATCTTTAGCGCTCACCTCCCAGCTCCTTCCAACATCTCTATATTCCTGTGGAGCCCAGGATGGAAGAAATAATCACATAAGGGTCTCACCATAGAGAATGGGAAAGGATTTCTGGCTCTCGTGTACTCTGTGTGTCTTTGCGGTATCCAGGCTTCCAGTTTACATTCTCCCCATGTCTCTGTCTTCTGTATCTATGACATTTATTCATCAGCAGCCCTTTAATAATGAAATTATGCACAGTTCACTGGGCAGAGAAGGTGTTCTGCTCCTCAATGCCCTGCACATAGTAAATACGAACAGTGGCCAGGTTATACTCGAATCTTGTTTAAGAGGTTATCAGACTAACACATTCCAAAACAATTATTGGAACCACAACTATTCTAAAGTCATAAATGGGATGTTTGTGAATCTCTGATAGGCTTTCTGAAATTGGAAAAAATAGACCAAATCTAGGTCACTTATTTTTACTTAAATTAGTTTCATAGTAAAATGCTGTTTAAAAGGACTAAAGTTGAAACTCGTTTTGTGATTATTAGATTTTGCTCTACAGTTAGTAGTTAAGTTTTTATTTTTTTTCTGAGGGAGGATGGTCCATGGTTTTGTGAAATTGATGAAACACTATAATCTATCTTTGTGTATGTAAGATGAAATAATTAGCTTCAAAGCCTGTCAGAAGAATGCTCAGTGCAAATAAATTGCTACTTGTCTTAATAAAGGTCTTTTTTTTTTTTAACACAAAGAAAGTTGAGTACAGATTTCTAGAAATTTAGGAGATGATATGTAAAATTCTATGCCACATGCTGGTACCACACCTTTGGATAGCAGAATCTCACAGGAGAGGACTAGGAGACTGCACAGATTAAGAAGCAGGCATCAATCCACATAATTTAATGTAATTCCCCATTTATTGTCACTAATTTTCATTAATCATCCTATATTTCATTAGAGAAGTGGGTATTATGTATTTTCCATCTCCTTGCATTCACATCCCTCTTGGTTGAAAGATCTAAAATTTACAACATCAGGTACTTAGAGATTAATGATGAGTGCAAGATATATGGATGCTTTAAAAATATTAAAGGCAATCTCTTGATAACTATATTGGTTATTTGGCAGATATCTTATAGATGACAGAATAGACTACAAATTTTTATAGAGTAAGATAATTTAGCATTAAGGACAACTATAATATTCCATGTCATTAGGACATTATCTTGAAAAATTTGCCTGTTCAGTATAAAGATTCAATTAGATAAATTAAATTGTGTTACCTTAACTAAAAATAGTGTATTGAAGCAAAATTAAAATAATACATAGGTATAATTAAGCAAAAAAATGAAATTTCCCCTTCTTACCCTCTTACTTTAATTGTCAATGAGAAGAAAAATAAATCAAACAGATAATATCCAGTATAGGAGAAGATATAGAGAAAAGGACTGTGTACAGTTGGCGGGAATATAATTTGATTAAACTTTTTTGATGTGTAATTGACAAAAAATTATTATAACTCTGTGTATAGCATTTGATTTAGAAATTCTATTACTGGGAATGTATTCTACAGAAAATTTCAAAGATGTTTATTAAAGTAGTATTTGTAATAGAAAAAAGCTGGAAATGACTGAAATGCCTGTCATTCAGAGAGTGTTTGATGAATGATAATGCATCCTGATAAAGGATATATTACATGGATTTAAAAAATATGGAGATCTGTATGTACAAGTATGATACATTGTCAAGAGAAAAAAATTCAGAAGACTGTCTTATTCATATTGTATGCTGTAATTATTTTTCCTTATATAACTTTCTGTTTTTTTCTCAAATTAATAATTGTCTTGCTTTTTTGTTTCCTTAGTTAACTAGGCACTTACCACTTACCCAGCTTTGATTTCTTCCCTAATTATTTCAATCTCCTCTTATGTATTCAGCTACTCTATATGTTTTGTGTTCTGGAGGACAACTTCCCTCATAACAATCTCCTAATGTCTCAACTGGCTGATGTCTAGATGTCATCCTGGGACCCCTTTTACCAATATCCCAAAGGTGCCCCTTACCTTTCTCCTTAATTGTGTTCAGTATCTTCTGCATGGATGTTCCTTCCCCTTTGTTGTAGTTTACTACATTATTTCAATGAAACACCTTCTTATTTCATGATAAAGCATTTTGAGACTTACAGCAGTTGTTCGTGCCTTCCTAAGATGTACAAAGCAATCAGAAAATGGATTACAAAATGGCAGCATCCAATCTTTACCTGTCAATAATTATTTTGAAAGTAAATGAATTAGGGGCTGGCAGGTGGTGTGGTGGCTAAGGCACTATACTTCCACATGACTGACCACGGTTTGAGTTCTGGACCAGACAGCTTGCTTTCTCACTTTCCCTTTCTTGCTCTCTCTGGTCAAATTAAAAATAATAATAACAATCAAATTAAACAATTCTAAAAAAGAAAAATAAATTACAATTTTCAAAAAAAATTTTAGGGTGTCTGAATAGACAAAGAAACAAGAACCAACCATATGCCCACCTACACGAGACTCCATTACTAGTCGGGAAGCACATACTCTGAAGTTGAAGGGATAGAAAAAGATATGTCATGCAAATACAAACCAAAAGAGAGCAGCGTTAGCTATACTTATATCTGATCAAAATAACTTTTAAGCCAAAAACCATAAAAAGAGATAAAGAAAGTCATTACATAATAACAAAGAGGTTAATTCACCAAGAAGACATAATAATTGTAAATATATTTGTACTGAACATTAAAGCACCTAAATACATAAGGCAATTAAAATGATTTGAAGGGAGAAATAGACTGCAATACTATGATAGTATGGACTCTCAGCATCCCACTTTCAACAATGGACAGAAAGAAACAAAATCAATAAAGAAACATTGGACTGAAATTACACTTTATGCCAAAAGTACCTAGCAGACGTATGCAGAACATTACATCCAATAGTAGCAGGATGAGCATTCTTTTCCAGTGCACATGGAATATACTCCAGAATAGATTATATATTAGGTCACAAAACAAATCTCATCACATTTAAGAGAACTGAGATATCAAATATCTTGGAGTCACAATGGCATAAAATTAGAAATCAATAATAAAAGAAATTTTATGAGATACACAAATATGTGGAAATTAAATAACATATTTAGAAACAACCAACAGGTCACAGAAGAACAAAAACTTATGGGATGCAGCTAAAGTTGTCCTAATATCGAATTTAGAGCTATAAATGTATATATGAAAAAAGAATAAAGCAGCAGATGGCATAGTAATTATGGTGTAGGACTCCCACATGACTGACTGCAGTTCAAGTCCCAGACCTGGAGCCTGAAAAACATAATAGGCATGTGTGTGTGTGTGTGCATGCCCAAAATCTCAGGAAAAGAATGGAGGAGACAGGATTGTGATGTGTTCATTCCCCCTAATAGTTGATTTCTTACTTTCCTACTCATTGCCTATCTCTGGTGAGTTCATGCACACTTTGGCAAAAACTTAAAAAAAAAAAAGATCAGAAATGTACAATTGAACATTACACCTCAAGGAACTAAAAAGAAAAGGAGACCCTAGACCTAAATTAGCAGATGAGAGGAAATAACAAAAACCAGAGCAGAAATAGATGACACTAATCATTAGGGAAATGCAAATTAAAGCCACAATAAGATATTACCTCACACCTGTTAAAGTTTACTTTATAAAAAGATAACAAGTGTTGGGGAGGGTGCAGAGGGAAATACACAAAGGGACTACACATATTATTGGTAATGTAATGTAAATTAATATAATCATTATAGAAAATGGTATGGATATTTTTTAAAAACTGAAAATAGAATTACCATCTGACCCCAATAATCTCACTTCTGGGTATATATCAAAAGGAATTAAAATCAGCATGTTGAAGAGATGTCTGCACTCCTATGCTCACTGCACCACTATTTACAATAGCCAGGATACAGAAACAACTTACGTAACTATCAACGGACAAATGGCTAAATGTTTTATGCACACACACACACACACACACACACACATTAGAACACTATTTATCTTTTAAAAATGGGGAAAAACCCGTCATTTGCAGCAACATGGGTGAAACTGGAGAACAAAAACAAAGTAAAATTCACAGAAAGAAAAATATATGATCTGACTTATATGTGGACCATAAAAAGTTAAATTTATAGAAGTAGAGAGTAGAAAAATATGGTTATCAAAGGTTGGGAACTTAGGGTGAGGGAGGGAATTGGTCATTATTGATTAGAGGGTACAGATAGACTCTGAAAATAAAATTTATTGCACTATAATAAAGTATAATGTATATATTTCAAAATAATTAAGAAAGTAAACTTTAAATGTGTCACCATGAAAAAAGATAGGCAAGTGGTGCTGACCGGTGGCATGGTGGTTAAGGCACTGGACTTCTACATGGCCACCTGTGGTTTGAGTCACAGACCTGGTGGCTTGCTTTCTCACCTTCACTTTCTCTCTCTCCCTCTCAGTCTCTCTTTGATCAAATGAAATAACAATAATGATAATAAATAAAATTAAATAAAAATTATTTTTAATGAGATTTTTGTTATAGGGTATGTGCACTCGCTGGAGAGACAATGAAAAGTCACCCCCCCCCCCGGGGGAATGGCCACTCACAATCCCTTCTCTTCCATTCTCCTCTTGGGATTTTTGGCATATAAGCAAATGCACCCAGCATGAGTTTCAAACCATGGGGTCCCATACTTGAACCATGGTTGGCCATGTGGGAATCCAGTGACATAATCATTATACCATTATGACTAATCATTCTGCTGGTCCCCAAATAAATAATTATTTTTTAAAAAAGATAGGTAAGCAAGATAATGGATATATTAATTAGTTTGATTTAATCTTACCACATTGTATATGTGTATCAAACATTACATTATATCTCATACATTATACAACTGCGATTTGTCTAAAATAATGTTAATATTACATTTTAAAAATAGATAAGGACTAAATTATGGTTTATACAGATAGTAGAATACTATAGTACAGTTAAAAGCATCTTACCATATATTCACTTACTATACTAAACATACCATGCTGTGGGAAAAGTCAAAGTGTAGAATAATGCACATAGTATGCAGACATTTTGTAAAATAAAAAGGAGAAAAAAATACAAGAAATTGGTAAATATGATAATCTTTCAAGTTTTGTAGCTTGAGTATTTACAAACTATTCTAACAGAAGTTGTACTGCCTTAAGAAATTCCACACATGTTTATGGATATGATTGTGATCACCTCTGATTCTCCTTCTGATGCTTCTTCTTGGTTCGTACCTAGGAGCTGGTCTCAGTCAGTGATGAGTCAGCTTTTTCCCTCTTGGAAAGGATTTTGATGTATGTTCTTTTTACTGCAGTTCCTCAGGATGATTGAATCCCAATTTTTCCAGGTGACCTATCCAATATCTTCTTTTGGGGTCCTTTCCATTCCCATTATCAATTCTTCATTCCCCTACCAGTGCTTCCTATGATAACCTCCCAAAGAAACTGCACTAAAATTCTCATCTCAGGGGTTGAAAAACACTTCTCTGGAACACCGTGTATGTCTGAAAATGGCTGCAGACTTGACACTCATACTTAATTGCTTAATTATTCGACCCTTCAAGTCTAGAAATTTTTCTGATTTATTTACTTTTTTGATAATATTTTTGCCTCCATTTTCTGTTTTCTGTCTGGAATGCCCATTATTTGTTGTTGGTCTTCTTAATCTATCTTCTGATTTTCTTCATGTTTCCTGCTTCTCTTGCATATCTGTTTTTTCTTACATTTTAGGAATTTTTATTTTTTTATTCTTCCATCTATCCTATTAGATGTGTTACTTTATTCCCCCCTAGATTTAATTTCAAAAAAATTTTTAACTCTGACTTTTTCTTTTAACTTTTTTGAAATAAAATTTTTCTTGTTTTATGGATGTTACAACCTTTCCCTATCTCACTAAGGTATAAATAGTAGCTTTTATTTGAGTTTTCTTCTTTTCTAGTCTCTTTCCTTCAACCAGCTTCTCTTCTACCCCCTTGATCTTCATTTTGTGCTCTGACGTAATGAGAATATTTTCTCAGTTATCTAGCAATCCTTAATTGTGTCCTCATATGTAGGAGAAGGACACTGAAAAGCTGATTGAAAACTCTGTGGGCACAAATGGAGTTGTCACCTGTGTTTTGTTGTAGAATCACATGGGCAGGATGTAGAATAATTTTTATGTTTACCACCTTTGTAACTGCAAAGTCTTACATAAAGTAGATGAAACATAGTTAATGATACCCTTACTGAATGATACTGAGTATGCATTTAATTTTCTCAGCCAATAATGGATCCGTTTTTCTAGAAATGCTCCTTGTATGGAAAGTTTTTATAGACATTGAATTATTTTCTTGGAAGAGAGTTCATTTTCTGAGTTGGTCAAGATAGTGAGAGGACAGGAGACAAGTCTACTTGGTCCTGTCTGATGGCAACATCATGAGAAGGGTATTGATCTTCTACTAAAGCAAACTCCTTGTGAGCTCAAATAGGTGAATGTGGGTCTAAGTCTCTATAGGCTTTCTGAGATACAAAGCCCAAATTAATCTAAATTTGATAAAGTATTTGATGTAGTATTTAATTTGATACAGTATTATCCTTTTCAACTTTAGAGAGGAAGATATTTTTTCTAGAGGGTGTGTATTTTTAGAATGCCTCTGAATGTCACTGCTTGAGAAATTTAAGTACAGAATTCTAAGATTCCATGCTACTGAAATTTAAAAATCTGCCAAATAGTAATGATCCTAAGAGATATAAAATGGATAAGTATGTAGATATTTTCCCTAGTAGTCAACTTTCCTGAGATGACAATGGGGTGAGTCTACAAGAGAATTACTATTGGTATATCTGTCCCTAAGGAATTGGACAAGCCTTGCCAACCTGCTTTTCTTAGCAACTGAACCGTGTGGCAATGCATTGCTGATATATGTCTGTATTATGTTGTTACCTAGGACATTTGACTGCAGATACCGAGTAAATGGATGCAATTAAAGCTATGTATTTTGTCTCCCATCAGGATTAAATTATGCCTCTTGACAAAGGATTGTGCTGGAGTCCTTATTTCAGTGTTTACAACACGACCTTCTTTGGAGATAAGGTCTTTACAGAAGGAATCAAGTTCAAGTGAAGTTATCGGTGTGGGTTCTAATTCAATATGCATGATATCCTCATAAAAAGGGGAAATATGGACAAAGAGACAACAAACACCCGTAAAAGGAAGATGATGTGAAGAGTGAGGGGAAAAGACAGACATCTCTATAAGCCAAAGAGAAAGGCAGATCCTTCCCTCACAGCTCTAGGAAGGAACCAACTCTGTAGACACCTTGTGTTTGGACAGCTAACTTCCGAACTTGCAAGACTACATTTCTGACGTTTGAAGCACCTGGTTTGTGGGTTTTCTTGTTCTGGCAGCCCTAGCAGGGTAATACGACCTATTCCACTCTGTTAATGCAGCTTTCTGCGCCATACCCTTTAAGCACTTTGAACTGAAGAAACATTTCAGTTTCTAAAAAATGTCAAATTGACTTATGCTAACTAACCAACAATAACATGCTGAATCCCCAGTACCAAATACTGAGATATTTAAGAATATTCATGTTGCTATTTTTCTTCTTATTATTTCTGAATTTGGAAAAAAAAAGAAACCTTATTAGAAATGTTGCTTTCAAATTTGTTAGCAGGGCAATTAAAACATAGTCTTCTGTTTTTGCCTGGATTACTGCAATGAAGCTAATTATAAACTCAACATGCCTCATTTCAGAGACTTTGCTCTTTTCTTCAGACCAAGTTGGCAGGTCTATTAGTGCAAAAACAAAACACCAAAACCAAACCAAACAAACAAAAAAACACTGGATGGTCATCTCCTGTGCGAGAGGAAATCTCCAATGGATGTCTGACAGGTTGTAAGGCACGGTGATGGTACTCAGATGATCCGCTTTCCTATTGGGTGGCATGGCAGGGTTATAATTCGAGCATATATCATTGCTTGTGACAGGGAAGTGACCCCTTCCACTCCAGAGTACTTAGTTGGAGCCCTGGCTATGGACAGAGACAAATATCTTTCTGTTTGTGGCTTTCACTGAGTTATGAGCAAACCAGAGGAAGGCTTAGGTTCTTGAGACATTTTACAGTGTATTTTTTTCTTTTAATGAGCTGCCTGGATATATTTAAAACGAATATTGCACACTGATGCTTGGTATGCACTGGCATGTCCTATGTCATCTGCATATTAGCCAGGACTTATAAACTGAAAACTCCAGAACTGTCCTAAAAGTCCCTAAATAGCTACGGCACCAGCATTCTGCGTGAAGAGGTGGAGCTCTTTACTGGTGCAGTTGCCATTTTTTACTGACCTTGTTTGGAGCTGAACACTGCTGCAGGCACCCTTAAACTGATGCCTCATGACAGGTTCTCAGCTGAGTAGTCAAACAGCCAAATTCACTGTAAGTTCCTTTTCTATTTTTTTTCTGGCCCATTTGCCCAACTAATAATAGTTACTGTATTTCCTTGACTCTACTAGTGACTGAACAGTTTCTATCTATTATAGCTTTTTATTTTGTTCAGTCAACATAGTCCAATTTATGGAAAGAAACAAACTTAAAGTTGACATTTCTTTTTATTATCCATTATAACTAAAGGCCTATCATTGCTCATTTCCATGTTAAGTATTATTAATAATTGGAGCCAGAATTCATTTTATGGGGTTAGTCTGCTGTTGCCATGTTCAGGATGGTCTCCCTTTCTCCAGCTTCTTACTTTTTAAGTCTACTACCATGTAGATATATGTCAAGCACCCTCAAATCTCTTTGTCTTTGAGACTCTAGCTTCAGTGGCTATGGTGGTCCCTGGCTCACTCACTTCTGCCTCTGCCCATCAACATCTCAGGTAGAACTTTCCCCTATTTTCTCTCTCTTTTCTTTTATTTCCATATGTTCTAACTGGGCAATTTTCTTTTTTTTTAAAAAAAAGCTTTATTAACATAATAATTATACTTATTTGTGGGGAGTCCAATGCAATTTTACAGTATGAGGATATAACATGTAGTGATTCACTGGAGATACCAAGCATATGCTATATCTCACCCATTTTTCCTTACTTCTCCTGGCAACACTCAAAATCCTCCCTTTTAATTACTTTGAGATACACAGATAGTTCCTGCCACCTATATTCTCCCCGCTATATTTTACAACACTAAACATTGTTCATGCCTTCTCTATGCAATTTTATTTCCATCAATCAGCATCTTTCTACCCATAACCCCTCCCTAATCCTTTCTAGCAGTCACTATTCATCCCTCTGTCCTCTTTTTTTTTTTTTCAATTTTCTTATGTGAGGGAGAACATATGGCTTTCTCTCTCTGTGCCTGACTTATTCCCTAAATACCATGTCCTCTGGGCTTGCCCATTTAACCTCAAATAACAGGATCTTGTACTTTTCAGTGACTGAGTAGTATGTCGTAGTATGTATATACCACATTTTATTTATCAGTTTATCAGTTAGTGCACATTGAAGTTGCTTCATATCTTGGCTTTTATGAATAGTACTATAATGAATACTGGAGTACAACTATCTGTGTAATGGAATGATTTACTTTCCTGTGGAAAAATAGCTAGGAGTAGGACTGCTAGATTACACAGATGCTCTGTTTTTAGTTAGTTTTTAAAAAAAATTTATTTATTTATTTTAATTTGACCAGAGATAGATTCACATACAGAGAGAGAAAGGGAAAGTGAGAAAGCAAGCTGCCAGGTCTGGGACTCAAACTGTGGTCGGCTATGTGGCAGTTTCCAGCACCTTAACCACCACACCACCTGCTGGTCCCTGTTTTTAGATTTTTGAGGAACCTCTACGCTGTTTTCTGAAATGGCCCTACTAATTTACATTCCCACCAACCATGCAAAAGAGTGCTCTTTTCTTCTCACTGTCTGGACAATGTTCACACGGTCTCTGGATTCTCATGTATATTGACAATCTCCATGACCATCTCTCCAGTTCCCAACCTCCCTCTTAAACTCCAGACATAATCTCAACAATCACTGTCTTACGGAACCCATGGCATGTTTTCTTTGAAACTTCTGCTTATCTTGGGACCAGCAGTTGGTGCAATGGTTATGTCGCTGGACTCTCCCCATGTAGTCGACAGCAGTTTGAGTCCTGGACCCAGTGGTTTAAACTCATGCCAGGCGCCAGTGCATGCGTGACCAAGAACCCGAGAAGAGAATGGAGGAGAAGGGATTGTGGATGGCCATCCTCCCTGGGGATGATTTCTCACTTTCTGTCTCTCTGTCTTTCTGGCGAGTGCACGTGTCCTATAGCAAAAATCTCTCTAAAACAAACAAAACCTTTGCCTTATCTTAAAGATGATCTCTGCATTAATAGAGTTGTCATTCCTCCAGTCTTCAGTCTAAAATGTCTGGCTCATTTTTAGCACCCCTCTTTCCTTCACCCCATCACATATGATAATCATCAAAATCTGTTGGGTTTATCCCCTAGATATGCTGTTCCTTGTTGAACCACATCATGGATGACTTAGTTTATGACCTTATTATTTCTTGCCTGAATGACTGAAATGATCTCCTGTTCTATCTTTAGTAACTTTTACTCTCAGTTCTCTGTCCAGACTGTCTCCAGAATCATCTTTCTACATAAAATCAGTTCATTTCAGTCTCCTGCTCAGAATCTGGCAGATTCTGCCTTTCAATCAACTGTCTTAGCATTGTCATTGAAAGACATTTGTAATCTCAAATTTCATTCCCTCCAAGTAAACTCCATTTCTTGCTACATTGAGTGAATCTGGTTTTGTATATGTATGCTTCTTTTTCATTCAGTGATTTTTGCAAATCCTGTGCTCTTTCTTTCACCAAACGGTACCACTGTAATCCACTTGCCTGAACTGGAAACTAAAAACCTCAAAGTGATCCTTACCTCTCTCTCCTTTCATACATAGTACAAAGCCACATTATATCATTACCCTAAATGTTTCTTAAATATACTGTTGCTAACCTAGTAAACTACCATTTGTGTGTATGTGTGTTTTCCTTCCCTAGATTCCGAAGAAGACCTTTTTTTCTGGTCTTCCTGTCTCTGGTCCTGCCTCTTTTCCATTCTCCTGACTGTCACATGAACTTTCTTCCATGCAATTTATCAGGACCTTTTTAAGAAGATTCCCACAGACTTCAGAATAAGATGTAAACTTCTTGGCCCAGCTGTAGTAGCTCACAGGTAGTACTATCTCTTAGGAAGCTGGATGCTGTATGGGAGGCCCAGGCTGGCATCTCGGCTGAGCTGAATACACTTGGGTACAGTTGCATACAATCTGTAATCCTCGCTAATTGGGAATCTGGGGCAGGAGGCTGGTGTTGCAGTGAGAGCTTGTCAAAAATACCTATGAGTATCTTTTTTTTCCCTTCTGTTTTACCCTTTCCTTCTTTCATAATATATATATATATATAAAACACCCAGAGGCTAACAGCAGTAAGAAGCAGTTACCACTCCTTAACCCAACAAAATAAAGAAGGAGCCACAGCTGTGGGAGAGGGCTGCCCCGTGAAATGTGGGGCCTCCATAGAGGAAGAAGATCATCGCCAACCAGGGGGCACCGGAGGGAGAATGGGAAAGTAAGGACAGCACCAAACTGCCTCCTGCCCTTCAGCTTCCTGTCAGCACCTGCTATTAACCAAAACCAGTTTAGAAACAAAGGAAACAATTGATGCATTTCATAAATGTCAGCTTCTTAGGGAACCAAGCTGGGTAAAGGAGGAGAGAGAATGGATCTAAATGGGCAAATGAAGGATACCAAGCTCATGTTTAAATTCACCTTTCTGCTTACAGCTCCCTGGCATCCAAGCATAGCTGGGAAAATCACATAATCATGCTAATTGATGTCACCAAGAGATACTATGGCCTTCAAAAGGGCCCATAACACTACCTAGGAGCCCTTCTATATCTGCAAGTAAATTTGCCTTCTTAACACCTTAGAAGACCATCAGTCCCTCCTTGACCTTACTCCTACTTCCTTGACTTTGCCTGAAATTTTAATAAGATAGAACCAACAAGAAAAGAACTAACTCATCTTTCTATCAAATCCACCAGTTCTCCTACATCTGTTCCCATCTTTACCTTCTTTCCTTTTCCAAGGGTTACCTGTCTCTCCTCCTTTTCAAGACCAATCTCTCCATTATGCACAGAATTCCATCCTCTCAGCCACTCCCACACACACAAAGATTCTGAAATCAGCTACCTTCTCTCTCTCCTGCACCATAAAACACTTTAAACACTTGCTGATTCTCCTAGCTCCACTGATTTTGCAGTTCTGTAGCTGTGCTGAGCATATTAATTATTTATTTGTTCTTCCATCATCTCTGGATTCTCTTCCTAATGGTACTTGCAAGGCTCACCCCTTCCCTTCATATATATATATATATATATATTTATATCTCAGTGGTATGTCCCTCCACACCACCCTTAGTCCTTCCCTTCCTATGCTTCAGTCATACCGAACCTCTTTCAATTTTCTTACTTCCACATCTTCCTACAGGTTGGCGCCTCCCCCTGAAACCATATCCCCCTTCCTCTTCACCTAAATAACTCCTACTTAAGGTAAAGGTAACATCCTCTGGGCAGTCTCCCTTTCCACTCCTTGGCTGTATTGGGTACCTTTGCTATGTGCTAGCATAGTAGTCTTTTCCCCTGTCAGAAAACCGACCACAGTTTACTGTAGTTATTATATTTGTTTTATTAAGTATCTCATGTTTCCTGGCCACAACATGGGGTAAGAGAGACTATCTTGCCTGTTGTTGTATCCGGCACTTAGCATGGTGCCTGGCAGGGAGTACATGTGTGTTTGATAAATACACATGTATCAGCCTTGTATTAAGACAAACGCACAGAATTCTTCAAGAAAACACCTAGATGAAACATGTTGAAGCCATGAATAATAAATTAATACTCTTTACCCTGACTGAAATGTCTTTCTTTCCCTCTTACTTGTGTGATCAATAATCTTTCTTGAAGAATCTGCTCAAATGTCATGTTTGGTTTGAAAGTCTTGCCAAATTCTTTCATCTTCTCATTTATTCCCTTCCTTACATGCAAATTTACTCTTTTCTGGCTTTGTGTTTCTGGTAGCACAAATATCTGTGATGAAACATTATAATGTATTGGGATTATTTGTTTATGTAAACCCTAAAAAAATGAAGAAGTCTAAGACTAGTGATTTGTGAAGACTAGTGACTAGTGATCAGTCATTCACCTCTGGTTTCCAAGTATCTGGCTGACAGACTTTCTAGCCCTTCATAGTTGTTGAGTACAAGAATGAACGAATGAGTAAACAGGAATGAATTAACATCAATGCCTGAACTCCTTGGGCCTTTGCCGATCCTTCGCTGTTGCCTGCTCTTTCCCCTCTCAAGTGTTTTAAGCATTCTAGTTCTTTGCTTTGTTTGCTGCACCAGACAAATCAAATGTATGTTGGCTCACAGGGCTTGTCTATTTCCTCCTTTGCACCTTTACGCACTCCATTTCACCCACCCTCTGGTCCCCGGGCCTCCTGTATTTAAAGCGGAAATCATTGCCTATATTTAACCTCAGTTACAGTTACTCATTTATTTAGTGTTTTTATTTTATTCTATTCTATTGTTTGCTTCTTTGTCTTCTGTAACATAATTTAAAACTTTCATTTCTACATTGTACTTTTTCACATTTTTTTCCCCTGGGTGTGTTTTGGAAGGTGTTTTAAAATCTAAGAGATGTTCTAGTTTGCCAACGGTCAGTTGTACTTCGGTTGATACAACTCTTAAAACTCAATAGCTTAAAGGGGAAAAAAAAATGTTCTTTTTCTTCTTCTTTTTAAACAACTTACATCATAAATGTATGATGGGTCAGTGAGGACTCTTTTCCACTCTGCCTTATTTTGGGGCCCAAGCAGATAGAGCAGCTACTATCGAGTCATCGGGAAAGCCACGATGTATTTTTCTATGCAAAAGTACCTCATGACTTTCCAGATGGCCCAATATTTGGATTATTGCTGATCCTTTCCTCTCTTCACTGAAGGAAAGAAGGAGCACAGTAAATTATGTTCCGGCTCTTAAAACTGTTCCTGCAAGTGCCTCTGCTCATTTGTGAAGCAAGTCATTTGGCCACACCTAGCTCCCAGGGGAAGAGAAATAGGTTGTTACCGCACACCCGAAAGGAGTGCATGTGTTTGATGAACAGCACTAATAATCATGTGAGACTGCTATTCTTTTGGAAGATGTAGGTTCTTGTACAGAGCTTTAAACGTAGAGGAAGAATAGAAAATGCTGACTAACTCTTTGCTTGACCTAAGGTTTATTCATTCCACAATTCTGCCTTGAGTGGTGGTTCTCTTGGAGATGAAATCCAAGCTCTGCAAAAGCAAGAAAATGAATTGCACCCAAAATTCAAAGGCAAAAACACCTTAAATGCTTTAGCACTTTCTGAACTTGGCAGTGATAAAGACCTCACTAATAGTGTAGATGAACTTGATATTGTGGCCCTATTTAAAAAGCACTAAATCCTCCCAGCTGGAGATAATTGATGAAATGGCTGTATCTCAAAGTTTCTCTGGCTGCCACTAACAATGTTAAATTAGATAACTAGCAGCAGTATTTCGAGGAGACGGAAGCCATCTGATACTAGAGAATAGAAAATAGAAACAGATAAAAGCGTGAGAATTCTGAGAACCATTGTGTCGCTTTCCTGAGGTTCGAGCTGTATTACCTTAAGAGGTTGAGTTGCAAAGATAATGAACGTGGAAATGCCCGATGGACTGCAAAATGTGATATGTATTGTACCGTCTTTTAATTGTGTTTTATGTGGGAGGATAAACACAGTGTGAATGGAAATCTCAGAGATACCTGCCACGTCTTGTCGCCTGCTGTGCCTACTTGTATGCGGTGAATTATGATGAGAGACTCTGGGGCGGTACAGGTAACGACTGCAGGATGAGGCTGTCGGTCCCATCATCTGGAAAGTGGGGACTGTACCTGGAAAAATGTACCTCATCATGCTGTGATGATGAAATAAGATGATGGATGTTAAGAATTTACCTCCTCGCGTTGGGCTGGCCTTGTCGCCTAGTGGTTAAGGGATCCGGATCTCACACGGTTAACCAGTCAACCCTGGTGACTTGAGAAGCATGCTGTGCATATGCATGTGTTCCCAGAATCCCGACAGGAGAAATAGAGGAGCAGGACTTACAGTGTGACCATGTCCCATGAGGCTTGCCTTCTCCCTCTTTTTCTGTCTCTGATGAGCAAATGCACCCTCTGGCAATGAAAAAAATGTGGGTTGTTGAGATTACTGTATCATTTTACATCCTGGTCATTTTTAAAAATAGTGGCTTTTTTTTTTTTCCTTTGGAAAGACTGAAGAAATAAACATTCTACTTTTGATAAGAACCAACAATCAGCAAAATCCATATTGCCATTCAGAAATGTGTGGTTTCCAGTGTGTGCTTTGTGACCTTAGTGCATCGTGAGATCAGTTTAAACGGTGGTGACCATCATTTAAACAGGAAATAGTATAGAAATGTGGGGATGTGTTCTACATCCTAAGAACAAATAGTTTTTCATAAAATTTTATTTCTTGTGGGAAGTCTATGTCTGTTAATGTGTGTATATCCTTGATAAAAACTTAAAATGTATTTCTTTTATATTGTGGTTATAAAGTCTGAGAGTCTTATTTTTTTTAAAAAAAAGATTATAGTGTTTAATGTTTATCAAGTTCAATTTCTATAGCTAGCAGGATAACAGATGAGTTTCTGGAACTTGAACCACCATATCCTAGGGAATTTCAATTATAACACAAGACAAACAACTTCTAGCATTTCTCATCTTTGTATTTTCTTCATTTCCACCTTTGCCCATGTCATCTGCTTTTTCATGGGCCACCATTGTGTGGCTAATGATTGAATAGGCTCCTAAAAGTGAGATCACAACATCTATTGAAGATGTTGTGATCTATTGGCCACATCATCTACGTGTGCAGTCACGTTGCCCAAGTCTCCAGCATGCCTCTCTTGATCATTTGGCCCACCATATTTTTTTGGATTCAGGATTAAGGTGAGGACCAGTACTGGTACAGTACATTTTCCCAGGTACATTCCCCACTTTCCAGATGATGGGACCGACAGCTTCATCCTGCTGTCGTTACCTGTAGCGCCCCAGAATCTCTCATCATAATTCACCGCATACAGCCTATGTAGAATCTCCAAGTTGATGGATATGGAATCCGTGCTAGCCTTCAATTAATCCCATGATAAGTCCAGCTACCAAATCTGTCCATTATCGGGACTAGCAGTTAGCGCAATGGCTATATGGCTGAACTCCCATGTAGCCCACCGTGGTTCAAGTCCTGAACCCAGTGGCTTAAATTCATGCCAGGCGCGTGTGCGTGCGTGCCCAAGATCCCAAGAGGGGAATGGAGAAGTAGGGATTGTGGCATGGCCATCCTCCCTGGGAGGTGATTTCTCACTGTCTCTCTGTCTCTCTGTCTTTCTGGCGAGCGCATGCGCCCTGTAGCAAAAACCTCTCCAAAAAAAAAAAAAAACCCAAAACAAAACAAAAACAAAAACAAAAACAAAAACAAAAACAAAAACAAAAACAAAAACAAAAACAAAAACAAAAACAAAAACAAAAACAAAAACAAAAACAAAAACAAAAACAAAAACAAAAACAAAAACAAAAACAAAAACAAAAACAAAAACAAAAACAAAAACAAAAACAAAAACAAAAACAAAAACAAAAACAAAAACAAAAACAAAAACAAAAACAAAAACAAAAACAAAAACAAAAACAAAAACAAAAACAAAAACAAAAACAAAAACAAAAACAAAAACAAAAACAAAAACAAAAACAAAAACAAAAACAAAAACAAAAACAAAAACAAAAACAAAAACAAAAACAAAAACAAAAACAAAAACAAAAACAAAAACAAAAACAAAAACAAAAACAAAAACAAAAACAAAAACAAAAACACAAAAATCTGTCCCATTATCATCCTGCTTGAAGTAGATGGTGCCCTGCGCTGGGCCATCACACACATGGGCGTTGACGACATGACTAGCAGGGTCCTACTTGGGGCCAGGTTCCAAGGGTGACCACAGCAGCCAAGTTCATAATAGGAGACAGCGGCACAAACCCCAGAGTCATAATTTTAAATAAACATACACAAGGGTAATGACAACAGCCAGGTTCATTGCAGGAGACAGAGGTACAAATTCAAAAGTCATAATTTTAAATTAACAGACGAGGGCTTTATGTTATGAGAGATCTCATGCCCCAAGGTATACTTGAATTAGGTTTCTCTTGGGGATATTTTTTAAAGAACGTTTTTACAAACCACATTTAATTTGTATGAGTGTCAAACTAAAACTATTGACAGGTTGTTGTATAGAGTTTCTGGGGTAAAATAACAAAGTAATGCGGGCACAGCTCTGATAGTGCAGAAAGCAGGGCATCCATGCATGATACTGAAGTCACATGGGAGGCCCAGGTTCAGATTCTGGGTCAGCCATACGTGCTGGGCATGCACCATGTTCCTGCAGTCCTGGCTGGCTGGGAGACAAGGCGGAGGATCGAGTCATGGTGAGATTCAATCAAGGGCACTTTCACTCTCATGAAAGAAATAAAAGAACTGAAAAGTAAATAAAAAGAAATGAGTTGAGAATTTCCTTCTCATTGCCTTTTATATCCTCAGATATGGCGAGGTTTCTTTTTATGAGTGCAAACCATAACAACTTTCACATATAAAAATGTAAGTGCGTACATTTTTGAAATCTGCCTGATTTATCTAGCAGTCCAGCTAGTGCGCTTTCTACTCAGTTTTCATAATTTGAAGACCAAATGACCACCGGAACCAGTATTAGTCTGTTTTGTATTGCTGTTACCCATAGACTGATTAATTTATAAAGGAACCTGTGATAACAGTCTTAATCCATTCATGGGGGCAACCGTTATGACCTAATCACTTGTTAAAGGTCCCACCTCTTAACACTGTTTTGCTGGGTATAAATGCTAACAGTTCATGTTTCTGATATATAAATGGATCCCACATAGCTGACTGCACAGTTGAGTCCAGAACTCAGCATCTTGAAGAGTGTGTTTGTGTACATACCCAAAATCCTGAGAGGAGAATGGAGGAAAAAAGGATTGTGCTGTGACCATGTTCACAGGGGTGGGGGCTGGGGTGAGGGTGCTTTCTCACCTTTTCTCTCCCAGGCAAGTGCATGCACCCTATAGTGAATTTAAAACAACGAAAAATGGCCACTGAAAAAATTTTCTTTTGTTGTAGAGTGCCACCAAATGAACAATCACCAAAGTCAGATTAAGTTTAAAGGGAGGGTTTATTAGCTGGCCAGCGACTACAGTCTGATGCTGGGGTGGGGAGGGGAGGGGGAAGATCGAGAGTCAGAACTGTAGCTCCCACCGAAGTTTGAGTAGTCTCTTTATAGGGGGTCAGTAACCAGGGGTTTCTTTTTTCTTTTCTTTTCTTTTCTTTTCTTTTCTTTTCTTTTCTTTTCTTTTCTTTTCTTTTCTTTTTTTTTTGGAGAGGTTTTTGCTATAGGGCGCGTGCGCTCGCCAGACAGAGACAGAGAGACAGAAAGCGAGAAATCACCCCCCAGGGGGGATGTCCACACCGCAATCCCTTCTCCTCCATTCTCCTCTCCGGATCTTGGGCACACATGCACACAAGCCCAGTGTGAGTTTAAGCCATCGGGTCCAGGACTTGAACCACGGTCGACTACATGGGAGTCCAGCGACATAGCCATTATGCTAACTGCTGGTCCCATGGTAACCACGGGTTTCTATGCAAGCAGTAACAGAAGCTGAATCAAGCAGGTTAATTATTTCTGAGGGGAGTGGGGTTTCCATGCAAGCAGTTACATTGCTAAACAAAAGGGTTTGGGGCTAGTTAGCAAAGACAGTAGCAGGTACAGGATGTCGTTCAGGATATGGTTTTCTATGTGGCTAGCACAAGCTCTTTTCTCATGGGAAGAGAAAGCAGGTTTACAGAAGCAGACAGCCATGTTAGGGTAAGGGAACAAAACGGACAAACAGTTGTTCATGTGCAAGATCTAATGTGCAGCCTTCCACACTTTCTCTGGGCTTATAAGCCTAGGTGTTCAGGGCTCAAACTGTACATGGCTCCTCTTCCTCAGAGTATAAAAGACCATGAGAAAAGGAGCCCCACACTTGCTTTTCGGTCTTGCAGCACTTCGAATGCACTGCGCTGCCCTGGGAAGCATCGTGAAGCACCATTTACTGAGGGCATCTTGCCACCTCAAGTCTATTCGCACAGCGAGAACACAATAGTCCATCATTAGCAAAATCTGCTCTTTTCCTGGCTTTTCACTGAGGACACTGTTTTCTCTGTAGCCCTGTCATTTGATGTCTATTTTCTCTCATGTGCCTTTCCTACCTCCTTATATTTTTTATTAGTATTTACAAACCATTCTCGCCACCTCCTCCATAAAAGAAAAAAAATAAGTTTTGGATGTCATGCCATCAGATTCTATCAGCCACTTAGTGCTTCGCCATGTGGGATTTTCTTCTGAGTCCTTATGTCTTTAAGGATTTTATCCCTGGCTCACTGCCAGTGTCTCAGTATCATTTTTGTCATCCTCCTTGGTGACTGGACTTTTTGCATAGCTAATCCTTTCAAACCACTGGCCCTCAGTGTCTGGTCTCCTCTCTTTCAGCCATCTTGTCCTCAGTGCCATCTCAGCCACTCACCCCATAGTCACATGGTAGACTGTGCCTTTATTAGTGAAGGTGACCCTCAGCCAGTCTCTGGCCCTCACTTTTGATACCTTCTTCATCATACTCATGCTTAAATAACTGCTGTTGGATAAAGAGCGCTCGTGTTGCATATCTATCTACATAATGCTTGGTACCTACATGTTTCTTTCCATACTCGAACTTCTTTTGCTGACGTTCTTTGATTATGTTTAATAGACACTATAACGGCTCATAAATAAACTGTAAAAGACAATGAATGAGTTTTGGAACATCTTTGCCATTTCTCCTTCCAGCCCTACTCTGCATCCATTGGATTTGCTGTGTCCAGCCCTTTACAGCATTTCTTATCTCCGTATTTGAAGTTGTATCTCCACCAGTTAATATCTCTCTTTCAGTCTTCCACTGGACTCTGAATTGGAGATTGAGGTACCCCTAAAACAGTTGCTATATTTGAGGAATTATTTGGTTGGTTGATTTATGAGATTTGGGCCTATTACTTTAATGGTTTGTAGCAGTATACACATGTAAACATCACCTGATAAATGCTTCTTCTTTTGTTACAAATTAGGAAATTACCAACTCATTGTATCATTAAACATTTCCTGCATGTTTTTGTTCTCTTAAGAAAAATGAAAGAATGCTTATATTTTGCAGTCTTTACCATTGCTTTTGCATTCATTAATAAAACAAATATTGAAATTCACTAGCTCAGCTATTATTTGGAATAACCAATTATGGGTTCATTGTATTGTAGTTATTTTAATACAAATATAATTGGTTCAAAATACTTGGCTTGATCTTTTCATTGAGAAAGGAGATTATTTTTCACTCTGGTAGCCGCATTAATTTGTCTTTGCTACTAGAATATAATTAAGTAAATTAATTCCTTCAAGATTTTCTCAAACACCTACTTGTGCAAGTGAAGGTGCTAAGAAAGCAAAGATGTTTAAGCCATATTTCCTGTCCTTCAGCTACTTGCAAACTAAACGATGAGACTGGATTGAGTCAGTGGTTAACAAACATTGCAAATTTTTGTTAACACTTTACATTTTTTATTAACTTCCAGAGGGTGTGTGCCCTCAGAGACAGAGAAAGAGGATAAGAGGGAGAGAGGAAGAGAGAGAAAGAGAGAACTCGCCAATGGGGCATTGTCACACTGCAATCCTTTCCCCTCCATTTCTCTCTCCTGTTGGGATTAGGGGCACACATGTATGTACCTGGTATGTTTTTTAAGATACCAAGGCTGGAATTCAAACCTTGTTTGGCCAAGTGGGATCCAGCTCCCTTAACCACTATGCTATAATACTGGCTTAAGTTAATACTTTGCAAAGCACTCATGAACACCTGACTAGCTGTTCACCAAATCAGTTTCCCCTGCTCTCCTAGGAAATTAGTACATCATATTTCATATTTGTCAGATTCCTCATAATTAAGTGTAGATAGATGACTAAGTCCTGACCAATGGACTGTGGATAGAGCGATGTCTCTCACTTTTAGATCCACCCATAAAACTGCTGTACAGTCCTCTGTTCTGTCTCTTATGGCATCTGCTGGCCGGATGTCTATGGCCAAGGCTGACAGTCATATATTAAAGATGCAGAACGTCTGTTAGCTTAGGTCCCTAAATGACTTAGTCAATCTGAAACAGCTGTCCTATTATCCATTGCTGAGCAAGAAATAAATCTGTATCTTTTAGGTCAATGTGATTTCAAAGA
The DNA here is from genome assembly GCF_000334495.1 of Tupaia belangeri chinensis. Lineage (NCBI taxonomy): Eukaryota > Metazoa > Chordata > Mammalia > Scandentia > Tupaiidae > Tupaia > Tupaia belangeri. The sequence continues at coordinate 84,655 of NW_006206544.1, forward strand.
TTATTTGTCAAAAATTGTAGGGTTAGAATAACTAACAAACTAGTGAACTTGAAGAGTCGATTATGCTCATCAGAATCAAGAGTATATTTTCATTTATGAGAAAATGAAGGGAACCAGCAGTTAGTGTAATGGCTATGTCGCTGGACTCCCACGTAGTTGACCGCAGTTCGCGTCCTGGACCCGGTGGCTTAAAACTCACGCCGGGCGCGTGTGCGTGCGTGCCCAAGATCCCGAGAGGAGAATGGAGGAGAAGGGATTGTGGCGTGACCATCCCCCCTGGGGGGTGATTTCTCGCTTTCTGTCTCTATGTCTCTCTCTCTGTCTGTCTGGCGAGCGCATGCGCCCTATAGCAAAAAAAAAAAAAAAAAGAAAATGAAGCTCTTAATATACTTGAGACACATCATTATGGAAGGTAATATGGACTTGGTTGTATAAATGAAGACTGCCATGAAATCTAAAAGTCACAAAATTTTGTTATTATTTGCTAAAGAAACTGTTGGCAAAAGAAAAAGGGAGCCAGGTTATGGAGAGTCTTGGGAGAATTATAGGTGCAATAAATTATTTCTGTATGACGTGTCTGGTTCTCTATGTGTTTAAATATTCTTAGCTTGAGGGTGGGGGGTTGGGCAGCAGGTGGCATAGTGGTTAAGGTACTGGATTCCTACATGGCCCACTGAGGTTCAAGTCCCAGACCTGGCAGCTTGAAAATAATACTGGGCATGTGTGTATGTGTGTATGCCAAAAATCCAGAAGGAGAATGGAGGAGAAGGGATTGTAGTATAGCCATCCCACCTGGAGGGTGATCACTTACTGTTTCTGTCTCTTTCTGATGAGCACTCACATCCTATAGCAAAAACCTTAAGCAATATATATACTTAGCTGGGGCTGGCTGGTGACTTGGATCTGCTTTTTGGCATTCTTATTTATTGCAAGAGAGGCTGGAATTAATGAACTTCAAATCAATAATTAAAAGAATGCTTAATTAAATAAACTTTGTTGTTAGTCTTCTTCTGACCCCTTTTCCCAGTTACAATATTTGGACTTCTGTATTACTTTTAAGATTTTAAAACATTTATCTTCTGGTCTATCACTGTAAGTTCTCCATGTGTTAGAGATAAGTCAATGTGATTAGCTGAATTCAGAGTCTTGGGGGACTAAAGCATCAAGAGAGGGACTTTTGTTTAGCCTCATGCACTACTTTGTGATAGGAATACCTCTGAGAAATGTGTTAGTAGGGTATTTTGTTGTTGTGTAAATATAGAGTGTACTTACACAAACCTAGATGATATAACCTACTACACACCTAGGCCAATTTGTATAGTCCGTTATAATATTACGGGACCACAGCTGTGCATATGCTCCCTCCTTGACCAAAACCTTGTTAGACAGCACATGACTGTACTATAAAGAAGCCAGCACCTCCTTTAGAGATCAAATAGTTAGAAAAAATAATTAAAAATTTGTATAGGTGCTTAACGATACCCATATGAATTTATTATTTTTAATAGAAATTACAACACACAAAATGATTAAGTAAATTATGCTATGATCATAAAATGGAATAATATATGGCCATTGCTATGTCCTACAAATAATTGTAGAAAATGAGGGAATATTTGTGATACAATGTTTAAAACAGGTAAAACAGAGACCAGCAGATGGTGTAATGGTTATGTTGCTGAACTCCTACGTAGTTGACCACAGTTTGAGTCCAGGACCTGGTGGCTTAAAATTCATGCAGGGTACGTGTGTGTGTGCCCAAAATATCGAGAGGAGAATGGAGCAGAAGGGATTGCAGCATGGCCATCCCTCCAGGGGGTGATTTCTTGGTTTCTTTCTCTCTGGCAAACACACTCACCCTATAGCAAAAATCTCTCTCAAACAAACAAACAAGCACAAACAACAACAACAAAAAAAACAAGCAAGACAAAAATGGAATATAATATATACATGTATTTGCAGAGAAAGGACAAAAAGGTAGTTGCCAAAAGTTAACTGTGATTAAATTATACTTTTCTAAATTTTCTCTGACATATATGTACCTGTGTATTTCTTTTATAAATCAGAACTGGTCTACCTCAGGCAGACACAAAATATTTTTAACTCTTTCTACTTTTAAAGAATTTAAGGTATCTTACACAATTTTCAGTTATATAAAGTAGACAACTAAAGTTGAAAATAAAACAAAAAGAAGTGTGTTTCAAACGTTAAGTTTCTAGATTTATGTAAGAGAGTACATGGGCATGCATGAGAGTGAGAGACAGAGACAGAGACAGAGAGAAGGACCCAAGACAGGGTCTCATTATGCTGTGATTCCAATCCCCCAGCCCTCTAGCTTGACAGGATGTTGGATGCTCTTATACCCAGTCCTACTCTCAAGATGACTAGGGGATCTGAACTAGCAGCCCTGTGGCTTCCAGCACTGTAGTTCAGTTTGCTGATGACTGAGTTAAAGTACTGGGCCACATTTAATGTGCATATGAAACATTTGGGGACCTTGTTAACCCACAGATTCTGATTTGGAAAGTCTGATCTGAGGCCCAAGAGTCTGCCTTTCTAATGAGCTCTATGTATTGCTGCTGCTGTTTCAAATAGGTAGAGGGAATTGTGTAAACATGAGTAGACTTACACAAACCTAGACGATACAACTTTCTACACACCTAGGCTATTCGTACAGGGGGGTGGGGCGGCACACTGTAAGTAACAAGGAAAGAAAGAGGGAGATTATTTAATCACATAGTTGGATGCAGGATTTAACATTTTTCCAGTTTGAACAGAATAAATAAGTATTTGTAACTAAGGCAAACCTTAAACTGTAATTTAGCGTTTACAATTATTTTAATTATGTATGTATTATTCACTGAAGAGATAAGTAGTTCAATTGTGTCCCAAAAGAAGAAAATGTAATCCTGTGTCATTAAATATGTGACACTTAATGGTAAATGCTCTCAGCATCAAGAAAATGTGGCATCTCTTAAACTTAGTCAATAAGTCAAAATCATGCTGCATTATAATTTTATTCATACTTGAATGACTTTTTGATAAAGCATTTTATTTTCTTTTTTGAATTTCTTTTTGATCAAGCATTTAGTTTCCTTTTCTGAATTTCTAGCTCTTTTCCTTTTTTTTGTTACTGACAGACGAGACATATGTTCCCATCTTGTCATATATTTACAGAAATTTGCAGGTAATTTAAAAGTAGATGTGAGAGGTACATTTGAAAATTTCTTACATGTCAAGAGATGTCTTGATTTTGTCCTTATACTTGATTGATAATTAACTGGTTATGGAAAAATAGTTGTTTCAAAATCATTTTTCCTAAGAACTTCAAAGGAATTGTTTTTAAGCATTTGGAGTTCATATGTAAAGATATCTGCCCCATGCCCAAATCCCGAAACTTTAGACTTTCTTTTGTATTTTCTGAGACTTATCAAATATCCCTAATTATGCAACTTTATTATTTATGCTTGGCATTCAGATGTTATATTCAATATGAAAACTTGAGAGCATGTTTAAACTCAGAGACATTGTCTTATTTCGATGCCTCCTCCCCTTTTATTTATTAATTGCCTTAGCTTTCTCTTTGCGTAATTGTTGTTAAATGGCTCTTTGATCTTCTGAGTTTGTTCTCCATATTCCTTAACTTAATTTTCTCTCTCTCTCTCTTTTTTTTCATTTCATCTTTTTGCTTACTGTTCTGGGAGATTTCCTTGTTTTTATTTTTTATGTGATTTATAACCATTCTATTTATTATGCCTTTCTATTTAGTTTTAATTTCTAAGTACTCTTTCTTGTGTTGCTACTTTTGTTGTAATAATCTATTCTTGTTTCATAAATGGCAGAGACTCTTGGATCTCTCTGAGCTTAGAATAATCCTAAAGTTTTCTTCTGTTAGTATCAGTTTTTATTTTATGTAAGACCTCTCCTTAGGTTTGTGTTGGGTTGTTAGGAAAGTCATAAGATGTTTTTGCACAGAAAAGCAGAAAAATGTCATGACTTTTCCTACAATCTAATATTTTTGGTTTCTCTATAAATGAATGAAGGACTGTGTTGGCTTGACCAGTAAAGGTAACTGGCATGTACTTTCTTTGCTCAGTTTACATCTATTTACTCAGTTCTTTCCTTTGAATGGAAAAACTTTATAGTCACTGTGTAAATGGGTGCGTTGTGTCCAAAAAGAACACAGGATGGGCTATAGGTCGTTAGGCCAGAAACCACCACAGTAGCTAAAGGAAGATCTTGCTCTGAGATGAAGTTCTTAGCGAAGTTCATTCCCAGTTTGGGCCTATTATATCATTATTACTCACAGTGCCTCTGTCCTAGGGGAGCCCCTTATCTGAGAGGGCTTACCAGTCCCAAAGAACACACCTGGAGGTCCAGCAGGAGAAGACACAAGTTTACTCACATGAGGGGAAACAAGGTTCTGCTGCTGGCCAGGCGCAGTGTGGTCTGTGCCACCATGGCACAGGATCAGGTTTGATAGGATAAAAACAAAGCATTCATAAATCAATGAAAGATCAAGGCAGACTCCCTGTCACCAAGACAGGAATCTAGTTTGTACATACATCGCTTCAAGGTTACAGTAAAGGTTAGCTTATCAATTAACAGAATCAACAGAGTAAGTTTAGGGTTCAGCGCCCCTAATCTAGTGATGTTCATGTGGGAGGGGTGCACATACCTCCAGAGTGACCCCAGCTGTAGGCCAGTTCCCCGAGGTGAAGGTAATTGGAGACCATGCTGGACAGACATCTGATCTCAGGGAGGCAGGGTGAAGAAGGAGGGGGAGGAAAGCTCAATGCATGGATCCTACTCTCAGCCTCTTCATTCTCTAAAGATTGAGCTGGGGAATCACTTCTTCAACCCCCTAGTCCCTACGTGAAGTGGTCTTCTCTTTTCCTCTGTTCTCGCTTTACGATGGAGACCCAAAGTTCCCGCAGGCTCCGCTGCGTGCTTTCTACTTTTAGCACCTTACCTTGGGCCCCTTCTAGACAAACCACATTTTGTCTTACACTACTTCTGGGATTCAGGTGGGCACAATGCTGTTACCAGCCCTGTCATATACATAAGGGACAAGAGGGAGACCTTTTCCTGTTACACTTTGATTTCGGTCCTGCAGCCGCCTCTTGCTCTATATAACTCTCCTTTTCCAATGAAGGTTCTTTCAGGCTATTCTTTTTTTTTTTTTTTTTTTTTAAGAGGTTTTTGTGCTATAGGGTGCGTGCGCTTGTCAGACAAACAGAGAGACAGAGAGACAGAAAGCAGGAAATCACCCCCCAGGGGGATGGCCATGCCGCAATCCCTTCTCCATTCTCCTCTCGGGATCTTGGGCATGCACGCACACGCGCCCGGCGTGAGTTTAAGCCACTGGGTCCGGGACTCGAACCGTGGTTGACTACGTGGGAGTCCAGTGACATAGCCATTGCACTAATTGCTGGTCCCTGCTTCTTTCAGGCTATTCTAAGAGAAACGTTTCCTATTCCTCTGCTTGTCCATGCTCCTCTGGGTGTTTGTTATCTTTATTTTGTCTTTTCATCAATATAATCTCACAGGCTGTATTCCCATATTCATTTTCTTTTATTTATATATTTCTTTATTTATTTTACTTTGACCAGAGAGGGGGAGAGAGAGAGAGAGGGGAAGTGAGAGAACAAGTTGCTAGGTCTGGGACTTGAACTGCAGGTGACCATGTGGCAGTCCTGCACCCTTAACCACCATGCCACCTGCTGGGCCCCAATGTGGAATTATTAAATCAAGCTAATTAACATTCCCATCACTTCATATTATTATTTTTCATGGAAACATTTGAAACTTATTCCTCATAATTTTGAAATGTGCAATGCAGTATTAGCTATAATTACAACACTGTGTAATAGATCTAAAAAGACTTTATTTTTCCTGTCTTAGACTTGGTACCCTTTAACCATCATTTTCCTATTCTCCCCATCCCCAACCTCTATAACCGCCATTCTGCTCTGCTTCTACGAGTTAAATTGTTTTACAAGACACATGACTGTGAATGTATGGCATTTGTCTTCTTTATTTTTTTTTTTTTAAATCAGAGCGTATGTGTGTTAGAGAGAGAGAGAAAAAACCTCCCACAATAAAGCATGCATGCCACAATTCCTTCTCTTCCATTTTGTCATCTTGTCAAGATTTTGGGAGTGCATGCACACAGGTCCAGTGCTTTTCAAGCCACCAAAGCTGGTCGGTCAATTGGGGCCCAGGTCCCAAAGCAGGGGCCTTAACCTGTGCACTGCAGGGCCAGCTTGCATTTGTCTTTCTGTGCCTGACATTTTTCTTAGCATAAGTTTCTCCTATATTATGCATGTCATTACAAATGACAGAATTATCTTTTTTTAAAGTAGAATAGTATTCCAGTGTGTGAGAGACATTTTCTTTATTCATTCATCTGGTTTTGGACTCAGGTTGCTTTTATAACTCAGTTGAATAGTACTATAATAAAAATGGGAGTGTAGACATCCCTTTGATAAATTGATTTCAGATCTTTTGGATAAATACCCAGAAGTGGAATTGTTGGATCATATGTTAATTCTATTTTAAGTTTCTTGAGGAGCTTCCCAAAGTTTTCCATCATGGCTTAACTCATTTACAATCCCACCAATAGTGTATAAAGTTCCTTTTTTCTATATCCCATATTAGTTTTCTATTGCTGCATCACAAATAAACCAAAATATTTCTTGATTGTATGAGTGTATAGTGTGGTACAAAACCTGTTAAAAAAATCTTTTTTTTTTAAAAGTATCTTTTCTTTTATTGGAAATATGATAGCACAGGAAAATACTTTATCATCTGTCTTGACTTAGAAGCCTCCTGGCATCTCTTTCTGGATCCGCATTGCTCCCATTGGCCTGTTCATTGGCCTTGACCATTGGGTTTCTCCTGCCTCACATCACTAGCAGCTGTATTTAAGCCCTAAGAAGAGAGTTCTCCCCAGGATACCCATTTAGTTTATAGATCTTTCTAATCATTCCT
>NW_006206544.1:91678-129745 GCF_000334495.1 Tupaia belangeri chinensis
TTCCTGCTTAGAGCTTGTCACAACATCCCAATGTTGTACCTTTATTTCCAAAAAATGAATCATTGTGGGGGTTTTATCTGTTTTGTTTTATTTGCCTTTTTTAAAAAAATTTTTTAGAGCCCAAGTCTCTGTTAGCAAACCTATTAGAACTTCCAAGTCTTCCATTTTGAGCAACAAAATTCTAAATAATATGACAGTACTTCCTATCACTAATTGAGAAGTATTTATAGAATTGGCATTGTGCTTGGGCAAGCCAGTGGTGCGGTGTTTAAGGCATGTGGTTCTCATATGGTTTGAGTCCTGGACCCAGCATCTTGAAAAATATATTGGGCAAGTGTGCCCAAAATACATAAAGGAGGAAAAGATGCAGGAGAAGAGATTGCAGTGTGACCATGCTCCATGGAGGGTGCTTTCTCACTTTCCCTCTCTCTTCTCTCTGGTGAGTACATGTGCTCTCGGGAAAAAAAAGAGAATTGTCACTGTGCTAAATGATTTTATAAATAATTTTTACTCTTACAACAACCTTTTAAAAAATGGGTCAACATTCCTGTACTTCAGATAAGGTAACTGAGGCTTGAAAGCTTGAGGCTTAAAAGCTTGCTTAGAGTATAACATGACTTCTCCAGGTTAGGCAGCAGGTAGGAAGTGTCAATGCTTCAGACCTGAGTTTCACTCTCTTCAGTACCAATGGTCTTACTCATGATGTTGCCCCTACTCTACTGTTTTCTCAAAAGCTGGCACTCAGCTGCTTACTTGCCTTCTAAGAAACACATTCCTACAACTTCATGCTCATCATGATGGTCAGCGATCAGATGCTCAGTGTAGCTGAATACTTTCCTTCTCTGTGGAGGGCGAGGTGTGGACCCTGTTGACACCACTAAAGCCCTCTAGACCCATGCAAGCACTATTCTTTATGAATGTCATCATTACAAAATGAACTAGAATTCATGTGTGGCCGAAACTTCAGGGAGATCTACCTGTTTCTCGATGTGATTTTGCTGTTAGCCTCAGCAACTCCTAATATTGACATCTCAGTGTAGCATACCACTTTGTATCCACATGCATGTTTTCTGGTGTAATTATTTCCAGTGTTAATCCAAGATCTCAGGCATTTAGTAGAAATAACAATATTCTAAATTTTATCTATTTTTGGGTTGAAACAAACAGTAGAATGGTTTAGCAATAGATGCTAGCAGAACTTTGTATGAAAGCAGAGGTTTAACGTATCCATTGTATCATGGAATATGCTGATCTTTTAGACAATAAATACAAATGGAGACTAATTTCTAAGTAGCCTTCCTCCCTTGCCCTATCCCTACATAGCAAAAACACACATTGGTAGGAACATCTGTTTGTCAAATTTGCTTGGTGTGGTGTGTCAGAGGGACAGCAATATCACCAATGTTCTGCAAAAGCTCATCCATCTAATTGTTTTAATCTATTTATTTTCTTTATCATAAACAGTTCTGAAGCAATGACATTGTACTTTTCTGAGCTGAGGGATACCTGAGTAAATTCTATAGAATTCAGACACCAGTATATTTCCTGTGGCTCAATGATTATTTTGTTCATGAAAATCTCAGCTATTGTTGAAATTACCACTTCTTTTTGGGGGAGAGTGAGAGGAAGGGCATCAAGGGGAAAAAGGAAGAAGCAAAACATTTAAGGGACACAAAAATAAAAATAAAAAATTATCTATCGATAATAACATGTATGATAATATTTTTAACTGGACTAGTATGTAGTGTATTCAAGCAGGGAAAATCCATTTTACGAGCTGTAATGATATACAGTGATTGAATGTATAAAGAGACTTAAAAATATTCTGTGACAAGAAATGAGAGATTTGGTGTAAAACATTGAAATGCAGTTCTGTGATTTCCTTTTTAGCATACATTGACACTAATTATTTAATAAAAAAGTGACTAGCATCTACAGAAAGATACATTCAAGAAGACAGCTTTGTTTCCACAGTAAATTAATGTGATCGTTGTGGGAAAACAGCCAATGTCCTTATCTGTAGTTTTATGTGAAAAAAATGATTAAGTGGACACTAAATTGGTAAGTAAGAGTGAACAGCTATATAGATTCTGGTGGCCTTTTGGTACTAATATGCTCTCTCACAGTGTAGAACAAGTTGTTCTTTTTTTTTTTTCTGAAGGGAAGACTTCTCTTTCTTACTTACAATATTGTCATTGTAACATGAAGAGTAATTTTCATGAAATATTATACACTTTTTATTCTGGAATCAAATAAAAAATATGAAGTTATGGAAAAGTATTAGCAAGTAGCCAGAAAATATAAGATGTAAATTAATTAGTATGTGGAACATGGAAGTTGGTTTAGCTTGAATCTGCAGTGTGTGAATCATCCTACTCGACAACTCTACATGGAAGTCATGACTTGTGATGTTTTGGCAAGTATTCAAGCTGGTACAAACATGGCTCGAAAATACAGTAAAAGTTTAAAGGATATTTTGAGGAGATACACAGGAAACATAGAATTCTCCATGGGCAATATGATCTGAAAATAAATTTAGGAAACTGAGCAAATGTTTCCACATTCTTGTGTTTGGAGGAAATGTAAGAATCACACTGTACTAAACCACGTGGTCGTCTCTATTTTCTTAGCAGCCAATAAATAAAAAGCTGTGCGTGTTTGTTTTTTCCCCTAAAAAATGTTTGAAAGAATAAAATGACTATTGTTTTCTCCTTTTGATTCTGGGTATTTAGGTTTTCATTACCTGCCTAGCTAGTCTCTTTGGATAGCGCACAAGAATGTTCAGACCTAGTAGGAAGGTTGTATATACTAAGACCATGCTGCTCCCATGAATCTGGAAGAGAAGCACATTGTAACTGCTTGAGCAGCTACAGGGTGAGGAAATTATACAGTGGACTTTACAGTCTTTTCAATGAAGGTTTTTATTAACTGTTTATTGAATAATTCAACACATTCAGATATCTGCCCAAACTCACTTATCCACCTATAAAGCTTATGGACCTGTTACTAATTTTAGACTTACCTCCCTTGGAAGTCAGTTCCTATGGTTCTCCATGTGAATCTTGTGGTAGATAACAGGCCAATACTTGACTCCTTTGAGAGAGTACCAGCCCAAATAGCTGAATTCAACCTGTCTCTGGGAGCCCACTAGGCATTTACTTGTGCATAAACTTGCATAAGAGTTTATGCCAGAGTGGGCCTCCGACAGCCGTGACAGACTTTCTTGACTTAAATAATAGAAAACATTTCCAACAATGAATACTTCTGTTAATATAACTTATATTTAACTAACATTTCTGTACGGTTGTGGGTGGGACCACAGTAAACACTCTTATTTCTTCACAGGATTGAGCTCAGCCCTAGCTGCTAGGAAGAGAAAGCCTTACTGTAGGTGTGATGACTGCTAACTTCTAGGAGCAGGTTGGTTCTTCATGAATAATTGCTGTGGTGTAAATGGCTGAAGGAACCAAGAGCCACACATTGTGTGCCTCACCCGCAGAAGGCAGAATGCTGTGGACCTAAGCAAGCTGCTCAGTTGGAACTTTACTTTCTTGCAGTGTATATATTGTTGTTGTGAAGAAATAAGTCTTAAAAGTTTTTGAAAAGTAAAAAGCAAAGTCAAGTCTGAATTCGAAATCTATGTTGCTGGCTCAGGCTTTGTTGACAACCAAAATTAGTTTTTTGAGGACAAAGTAGCTAAAAGACTCTATTTGGAGTTATTAAAAATTGAATTATATATGAAGTGATTCACCTTGGAATTAAACTTTATTCCCAGGTCATCCAAACAAGTGTCTAAAATTGTCAAAGAAACACAATGATACGAGTTCTTGGAGAGTGTCATTTGGAAAACTGACCAATAAATGAAATGAAATCTCAGGAGTGTCAAGTAGTAATAAGGATATCAATACACTTTAGGCTGTGTTAAATCTTGCCAGAAATTTTTACTGGACTGAAGCCAAAGTAAGAAAGAACTCTGACACTAGGCAGCACAATGTCTTACAAAGAACCAACTAACAAGAAAGCAGGACACTATATTAAGTACTAAATGTCCTCTAAGAGCCTCGATGATAATAGTATAAAAATATTTTCAGGCTATTAGGCTCAAACATATGATTTGTAAAGTATTCTTTAATAATTTTTCATAGGATATTGAAGTTTGGGCCAATTGCTTTTTTATTCACTCAGTCATTTACTTATTTCCATATTTAGTAAATATCTCTCATGCTTTGTGACCTATGATAGTTATTGTGATACATAGTCCTGGTAATCAAGGAGTTCACAGATTTGAGCAAAAGACATATGAATGATATTTTTTGTTTTTCTGATGTATAAATTACATGAAATACAGTATACCAATTTTAAGTGTACAAATTATAAAATGCACATAGTTGTGTAATCATTTACTTCAATTATAACATACTCACGTTTCTGTCACCCTAAAATCACTCTAGTTCATCTTTGTAGTTGATCATCTCCCTTCTATCCTCTGTCCATGACAATAACTCTTGAACTTTTTGTCCCAAGTTTTGTTTTTTCTATAACTTAATATTAATGGAAATATATAGTTCATGGTTTGTCTGACTTTTTGCGTTAATTTTTTGACAGTCACTCATTTTATCTCAATATCAGTAGTTTTTGTTTTATTTTCCATTTGTTGAAGAATAGTATTATTAAAGGGATGTACCAAAGTCTGTAGATCTATTCATTGGCTGATAGACATTTGGGTTGTTTCCAGTTTGGGGTTATTATAAATAGAATTGCTATAAACATTTATGTATGGGTCTTTGAACATATGTTTTTATTCCTTTGGAGTAAATACCTAATTATAATAATTTATGGAAATTCAGATAAATGTTTCACTTTATAAATAGCTGCCAAACTGCTTTCTAAAGTGGTAATACCACTTTACATTTTCACCAGCAATATTTGAGAAGTTCAGTTGCTTCTTTGGCTAGCACTTCACATTACCACATTAGGGGGCGTATATGGTAGCTCATCATTTTTCTAAATTGCATTTTCCTAGTGACTAATGATGTTAATCATTGTTTTTATGTGCTATTTGCCATTCAATATCTTCTTTGTGGAAAAGTCCTTTCAGATATTCTGTTTTTTTTTGTTTCTAAGTTAGGTGAGTCTTGTTATTGAGTTGTTACAGTTCTTTCTATATCTTAGATAAAAGTCCTTTGTTAGATAAATGTTTTGTAAATATTTTCTCCTGATGTATGGATTTTTTTTCTCTCTTAATGGTATCTTTTGAAGAACAAATATTTTTCATTTTGATGAAGTCCAATTTATCATTTTACAAATTGTTCTTATATTTTGTGTCCTATGTAAGATTTTTTTTTTCTAACTTAAGGTCCTAAAGATTTTTCTCTTAAGTTGTCTTCTAGAAATTTTACAATTTTAGTTCTGAGCCTGGACAGCCAGAATGCATCAAAATTGGGGTCCCTAATTTCTCTAGTATGAACCCCTGGGTTCCCTTTAAGCTTATCTTTCTATCATATCTTACCATGAATCCTGATTTTGAAACTTTGTGTGAGGTATTTTCTTTTCTTTATCTATACTGAAATTATACTTATCCTTTCCTTTAAGGTCTGGTTCAGAGTTCATCTTTTCCATAAAACGTTCCATAAATATCACATTGCTTTTTAACAATTTATTTCTATAAACTTTAATTGTATAAATGGTCTAAGTAATGATTTCACAGTTATTTTATATTTATTTATTCTTGTTTAGTTTTGGTCTGCTAACAGAATTACAAACTCCTCTAAACCAGGAATTCCATTTGTATCTGCTAAGAGAGTTGATTTAAGCCAGGATTTAAAAAAAAATTATGATAGCCTTATGTTGATACACAAAGATTATGGATTAGTCATTCTATATATAAATATTCACTTAGGAGGCTACTTTAAGAGCATAATTCATTCACTCATTTATTTCATGAATATTTATTGAGCGTCTTCTCTGTGTCAGGCATTGCTCTGCTGCTTAGGATACATCAGTGAATAAAACAACATTAACAACAAAAATCACTGACCTTCTTTTAAATCTTCATTTTTGTGGGATTGATAGAAAAAATATATAAATATTAGGTAGTCATATGTAAACCTGGACTTTCAAATTTGCAGGAGAAAAGGAGTGCAACAACTTCATTGAAGTATAAGAATTTGGTCCTCAAAATTTTATAAGGCATTAGCCTTATCTTTTGTTTAGATATAGATTTTATAACCTATTTGCAAACAATGAAGCATACCTATGTGGGTAGAAAAGATATTATTGCATGTGCTTCAATGTGGAGTAATTAGCAAATAATGAATATGGTTTTCTTCTGATTTGATTAAAATGATCTGTGCTTCACTGTGAGCCCCCAGAGATTGATCTAATGCAACTCTGAAAACTGTCAGAGGAAATTTCATTCTTGACTCTTTCATTCATTGTTGGCTCTAAATCTGCACACTATCAGGAGACAACGTGTGCACCCTGGATTGCCTGAGATGTATCTAGTCTGATCAGTGCTTTCTTGTGTCCCTTTCACAATTTCAAGGTAAGTTCCCTACGCTGGATATATCAAAATAGTCCTCTCCCTGTAGTCTTCCCAGAATCTACTCTACAAGGGGCATATGTGTAGACTTCCTTGTGCCATTTTTTTTTTTTCAGTTGTTTTTCAGGCTCTCTGTTTATAAGGGCCCATTAAGGAATGCAGGTAAAACTTTTAGTCTAGCTGGTATGTTCACTGGAATTACGTGTGAATGTGTGTGTGTGTGTGTGTGTGTGTGTGTGTGTGTATCTATCTATTTATCTATCATCTATTTTACCATTTATATTGCTTAAATATTTTCCAGCTTCTTTAACCCTAACTTCCCAACAGCTTGATCTCATTTCCTAGACTACACAAATTTCTTTCAGAAAAGAGAAGAAAATTAAAAATTAGAAATTAACAAAATTTCATACTGCAGACAGAGAATAAACAAGAGTATTATTGGATTAGCAAATATAGTGGTTACAGCAATATTAATGACTGGGGTGAACAGATGGCTTAGCAGTAACATCACTGAACTAGCACCAGGCCGACCATAATTCAAGTACTGGACTCTGGCTTGAAAAGAATCTACTCTACAAGGGGCATATGTGTAGACTTCCTTGTGCCATTTTTTTTTTTTTCAGTTGTTTTTCAGGCTCTCTGTTTATAAGGGCCCATTAAGGAATGCAGGTAAAACTTTTAGTCTAGCTGGTATGTTCACTGGAATTACGTGTGAATGTGTGTGTGTGTGTGTGTGTGTGTGTGTGTATCTATCTATTTATCTATCATCTATTTTACCATTTATATTGCTTAAATATTTTCCAGCTTCTTTAACCCTAACTTCCCAACAGCTTGATCTCATTTCCTAGACTACACAAATTTCTTTCAGAAAAGAGAAGAAAATTAAAAATTAGAAATTAACAAAATTTCATACTGCAGACAGAGAATAAACAAGAGTATTATTGGATTAGCAAATATAGTGGTTACAGCAATATTAATGACTGGGGTGAACAGATGGCTTAGCAGTAACATCACTGAACTAGCACCAGGCCGACCATAATTCAAGTACTGGACTCTGGCTTGAAAATCACGTTGGGCACACGTGCATGTGTGCCCTAGATCCCGGGAGGAGAATGGAGGACAAGAGATTGCAGTGTGGTCATGCTCCCTGGGGTGGTGATTTCTCTTAATTCCCCTGTCTCTGTCTCTCTCTCTCTCCAGTGAACTTACATGCCCTTAGGTAAAAGCCTCTAAAAAAAAAGAAAGAAAGAAAAGAAATATGAATGACGATCCAAAATAAATATCTATGATATTAAAATTCTAAATTGTGAAGTAGTAAAAGAGTTTAAAGCTTAATATTATATGTACTTTTAAAATGTATGATGTAAATAAAATTCAGTAACACTTGTGGGATTCATATTTTAAAGGTGAGATTAATTTTTATTTGTTTTTATTCTTATAAATGTCACAGGATAATGTATTATGAACAATGCAGGGAATAGAATTTTCAGAATTTCTTAGGGCATTCATAATGTATCAGTACTGTCTTCTCTAAAACAATTTGATAATTTTGGGATAAAATGATAAAACAGAATAGATTTAAGATCTAGTTAAAATGTTACTTGGGCTCAGTAAGAAAGGAGAAGATTTGAAGTCTGTATAGCAGGTCTCCCTGACATTTTTTCATGTCGAGTTTTTGAATGTGATTGCATGCCCATTTGTTAATTCAAAGGATATTTATTTTTATTTGTTTTTAAAATATTTTTTACTTAACTTTATCTATTTATTTATTTATTTAAGTTTAGGGGACACAGAGAGAGAGAGGGAAAGTGAGAAAGCAAGTCACCGGGTCTGGGACTTGAACAGCCATGTGAGAGTCCAGTGCCCTCAACCACCACTCCACCTGCTGGCCCTTCATAGGATATTTATTGAACGTCTGCTATGTTCTAGGCACTGTTCTAAGGGGTGGAAATACAGTAATGAAAAAAAAATTCTGTTTTTGTAGAGATTATAGTCCAGCACGAGAAATCTATGAAGGAAAGAAAAAGGTAAAATACATACTATGTGAGATAGTAATATGTGCTAAGGAGAACATAGAAAACAAGGAAGGTGATTGAACTTTTATACAGAGGAGCCAGAGAGGGCTTCAATGAGAAAAAGTGTACTTGAAGGGAAGAATGCAAGCCATGTGAGTATCTGGAGAAAGGTGTTTGAAGCTGAGGAAACAGCCAACGTAAAAACCTCATGCAGCCATGTGTTTGGTTTGTGAAGGAACAGAATGAGGTCAAGGTGACTGAAATAGATTGAATCAATGAGAATTTTCATCTACCATCTCTGCCTACATGACTATAACTCTAGTTATGGGTCTTCAGGTAGTGAGGGGTGGTAGGAAGAATAAGCATACTTCTTTTTTTGACAGGTTTTTGACTTAGGGGCATGAGCTCCCTGAGGTAGATAGAGATAGAGACAGACAGAGAGAGAGAGAGAGAGAGAGAGAGAGAGAGAGAGACAGACAGACAGACACAGTGAGAGTTAAAGTGAAACATCACCTCCCAGGGGGAGTGGCCATACCACAATCCCTCCATTCTCTTCCTGGGATCTTGAGCACGCATACACATGTGCCTGGTGGGATTTTCAAGCCACCAGATCTAGGACTCAAAGCTGTGATTGGTCATGTGGGAGTCCAGCGATGTAACCACTATGACATTTGCTGGCCCCTTCTCCTGAGGCCATTTCTCCTGACAAGTGAGGCTCCAGGATGTTAAGTTAAGAATATCCAATCTTGTCTGACTCAGGAAAATGTCTTCATTCCAAATCTTAGCATTCCCTCCAGTGCCTGAACCTTCATGTGGAAACTTGCTTTATCTGGTGTGAGGCTGGTGTTCTATAAGAAGGGCATAGTGTTACTGGTATTCTGTCACTGGAGGAGCAGAGCCAGCTGGTGGTTGTGCCTCTGAGGGTACTGTAGTGTTTTCTGCTGTTGGAGGAAAACTTACAGGAACTATAAATAGGAAGAGAATTCGTTCTTCCCTCCTCCTGCCTTTAAATTTCATGCCAGTCCCTTTCACTGACAGAAACTAACAGAAACCCATCTGACAAGGGAATATTGAAAATACAGTGCAAAGAAGCAGGAGTACAGACAGGCTGACATGGCACTGAGAAACGATAGGTAACCAACTGGCACAGCCTGATTTTGTTTTGTTTTTCCTGCAGACACTACTTTTCAAATCACCCTTCTTTCTTCTTTATATTTAAATATGAACGCCATTATACCTGGTCTGGATCTTAGCACAACCTCTTCCTGTAAGAGATTAGTGGTGGTGGTAATTGGATACTCTGATATTTTAAAGTACCCAAAAGGAGGCCAGATGGGGCACAGTGGTAAAACATGACACTCTTCAAGAATGATCCACATGGAAAGGTTATAGGTTTATGTCAAGAGGTTTCCCTGAGAGTGTTAGGCACATGCACACCCATGATCCTGGGCTAGCTGGAGTCAAGAGTGGGCTGAAGTGTTGGGACCCTGTTGGAAGTGCTATCTTTCTTTCTTTCTTTTTTTTTTTTTTCCATTAAAAAAGTCTGCTAGATGGCACATGCACTCTCTGGAGGGAGAGAGAGATAGAAAGAGGGAGAGAGAAAAATTGAGAAAGCACTCCTAGGAGTAATGGCCATGTCATAATTCTTTCTCTTCCATCCTCCTCTAGGGATTTTGGGCATGCACATATGTGTGCCTGGACTATTTCTCAAACGACCCTCTCTTAGACTCAAACCATGCAGTCAGCCATGTGGGATCCAGTCACTTTTACCACCATATCATGGACTGGCCAATCTCTCCATTTCTCTCTCTCATTCATGGAAGAAACAAATGAATAAACTTAAATAAATAAATAAATCCAAGATATACTCATTTGTGATAACAGATTTTGATGATATGAGGCTTGAAAAGTTGAAATTATTTGGGATCATCACCTATTTTAGACCTTTGATGGTCAAACGACTGTGAGACTACAGACTACATGTGATTGGATACTTAGATGTCTCCATCAGGTCACTGGTAATAGTCCACTCTATCTTCCTTGCGTTCCTGTTCTCTTGGAAAATCAGGTAGCTGCCCTAGTTTATTATTGTTTTATAAGGTTTTCCTGAGACCAGAGTTGGACCAAGTGACTTTCTGCGGGTTTGCAGCTTTGAAAAGGTTGTGAATCGGACACTCTTTTAGATGAATACAATAAAATGTTATCATATGAGCAGTATAGAACCTCATCCTTCCCTATGTATCCTTTGAACAAAGACCTTCAAATCAAGTACTTCCCACCCGCTCTGTCAGCCACCACTCATCCAATCACAGCTGCTTTGCATATCTTGGACTGGTTTTCTTTCAGGTCTAAACCCTGAGACAGCCACTAGGATCTGTAAGGTGCTCTGAGATTTGATATTGACAGAGTATGTGCAGTTCATATGGATAGAGCAATATCCAGAGTCTCTGCCATGCTAGCTTGTGCCCATTTTCTCTCTTCATATTCTCACCAGACATCCCTTAATGTCTGGTGTGAAAAGGAAATTAGTAGACACAATCGTGAATTGAATGGAAAACAAATATTAGAAATTAGCAACCGGGTAACCTTTGTCAATTCCTTTTCTGATATATGATCTTTTATCTTGTCTGTCCTCCCATTTCTTGGCGAAACCATGAAGAAGGTAGAACTTGTCTTTGTCTTATTTTTCCTTTAGGGGTCTTCCTTCTTCCCTTCTAGGTGCTGCTTTGTGTCCCACCACGATGGTGCTTTTGTGATTAGATAACAATAACCTAATGTAATTCACAACTTTTCTAAAAAATTATTGCCTCCTTGCTTATGCAACTGACTGGCCAAACCTCTTTCTTTGGCTATCTAGAAGGTATTTCACGCTTAAAAGATTCCAAACCAAGCTCCCCTTAAATGTGCTCTTTCCTCGGTATTCCCATTTCAGTTAGTAGAAATACCATCCTTCCAGTTGCTCAGGCTCAAAGCATCAGTTATTTCTGTCTTTTTTCCCTTTCTTTCTTTTTTTAATTTGCCAGAGTGTGCATGTGCTTGTACTTGTAGGGGGGTCAGTGACACTCTCCATGGGGGATGATCATATCATGATCCCTTCTCCATTCCCCCCCCTTGGGAATTTTAGACAGGAATGCACACATGGCCAGTATGTTTCTCAAACCTCAGGGTTTGGGACTCAAACCACATAGTCAGCCATGTGGGATCCAGCTGCCTTAACCACCACTCCACTGGCTGGCCCTTTTTTCTCTTCCTTATTCCTCATAATCAATCTGTCAGAAAATCCTATTTGCTCTACTCCTGAAATACATCTAGAATCTGGCCACATCTCACCATCCCCTACCACTGCATCTCTCCCCTGGATTAGCACCATAATATTTTGCCTATATTCTTTTTTTTAGAGGCTTTTGCCTTAGGATGCGTGTGCTTGCCAGAGAGAGAGAGAAAGAGAGACAGAAGGACAGACACACAGAAACAGTGAGAGGGAAAGTGAGTAATCACCTCCTCAGTGGGGATGACCACACGGCAATCCCTTCTCCTCCATTTTCTGGTTTCTTGAGCGTGCACGCACTGCTTTATCTGCTTCTGTCCTCCTCTCCACTTCAGTCTCTTCTCAACACAGCAGCAGAGTGATCCTTTCAGAAACTCCCAATTGCTTCCCATTTCATTTATCTAAGCTTTTCAAAGGGCTTCAAGGCTCTGTGATGGTCTGGCTCTTCGCTTATCTTCAGACCATTATCTCCTACTTCTTTTCCCTCTGCCTATCCTATACTAAGCATCTGCCCTCATTGTCCTTGTTTTTCTTTTTTTCTAACAATTCAAATTCTTGATCTCTTTGCTTTTCTCTCTGCCTAGGCTATCCCTCTTGCTTAGATATTTGTGTGGCTTGCCACTTTCCCTCCCTCAAGTCTCCTCTCAAATGTCACTTTTTCATTGAGGACTCCCTTGGCCACTGATATTAAAACTGCAACCACTTCAACTTCCTGTCTAGCATGTTGTGTCCCTTTTCCCTATTGTGTTTTTATTTAGCACTAAACATCATTTGACAAAACCAAAAAAACAAATAAAAATACATTTTATTTTTGTAATAGTGATTGTCCCTCTACAATACTATATAAATTTTATGAGGATTTGGATTTTTTATGTTTAGCTCATTCCTGTATTCCAAGTTCTTATAGGAATGTTTAGCACGTAATAAATTTTCAGTAAATATTGGTTGAGTGAGTGATGCATACATCCACTCATTCAACCAATATTACATGCATAAAATGAATCGTTTACATGTAATGTAGGGCTTATACTCGATATTCTTTAATGAATTTTTAGTTCTAGGGGCCAGTCAATGGTGTAGTGCTTACGTTGCTGGACTCTCACGTGGCGGACCATGAGTCCTGAACCTGGTGACTTGAAGATTACATCTGGTACGTGTGTGTGTGTACCCAAGATCCCAGGAGGAAAATGGAGAATGTAGAAGGGATTGTGATGTGGCTGTCCCCCGGGGGGTGAGTTCTCACTTTCCTTCACACTGTCTCTCTCTCTCTCTGGTGAGCACATGTGCCCTATGGCAAAAAACCTCTGGGGAAAAAAAAAAAGAATTTTTAGTTCTAAATCTAAGAGCATGAGGTTCAAGGTGGGGTACCTTCTGGGCTGCAATGACATCCTATACATTCAACAACTGGTAATAAACTAGTACTGAATTATCAAAACCGATGCCAGCCATAAACAACCACCCTAGCCTTATTGATCATGTATATGATGAGCAGAGATGAACACTGCTTCTACCTAGAAGTATTTGCATTTTGAAAGGATTCTCTTAAAGATTGAAAAGCCAAAGGTTATCATTTTCTAATAGAAATCTGAGCATTTTATTAATAGTGTGCTATCATGGGAAATATTTGGTCGTTTATCTCACCTCTGGAAAGTATGTCTATTCTGCACTATCATAAGTTTAACCCTGAATTGTATGTAAATCTCCAAGATCTAAATATACCAGGATATATTTTGTATAATATTCCTCCCCCCACCTGGGGTTGGTAGAGTTTTCCCTGCCTTAGTTTAGTTGTTGTTCAGCAAGAGAAAGGAAAAATAAAGCAGTTTTTAGTTTTGAGCCCTTAGGAGTAGATTTTAGAAGGTTTGCACTGAGAAGGAGGCCCCCAAGGAGCTTTCAATAGCAAGACAATTAGCCAGCAAGGATGTCTTTTATCTATGTCAGCATCTGATAGTGGTAAAACACACACTGCCTTTAGTCTATTGTGAGCATTGTTATAGCAGAGAAAAAAATACATGGAGAAGGATTATGTCTCAAATAGCACTAGATCTCTAGTTCACTACTAAAGAAGGAGAGGATTCATTTAGTCATTCATTCATCAAATATCCATCGAGTACTTACTATATGTCAGACAATAGTCTAGGCATTTGCAATGCATGAAACTCCTCTTCCTGGAATGGGTTGCATAATTCATTTATTCATCCACTGAACATCGATTGACACCAGATGAGTGCCAGATACCCTGCTCATTTCTGGGTATAAATTTCTGGTGTGGACCTCATCATTAAAGACCTTTCTCTCTTGGAGGAGGAACTCATGCTTTTGATAACTCAGCAAAGTGCAAGTCATGGGCACAAAGGAAAGGGATGGTCAATTTAACCTTGGAAGTGTGGTGAGATCAAGAATTCCTAGATGGGAACCAGCAGTTAGCATAATGGCTATGTCACTGGACTCCCACGTAGTTGACCACGGTTTGCGTCCCGGACCCGGTGGCTTAAAACTCATGCCGGGCACGTGTGCGTGTGTGCCCAAGATCCCAAGAAGAGAATGGAGGAGAAGGGATTGCGGCGTGACCATCCCCTCTGGGGGGTGATTTCTTGCTTTCTGTCTCTCTGTCTCTCTGTTTGTCTGGCGAGCGCACGTGCCCTATAGCGAAAATCTCTCCAAAAAAAAAAAAAGAATTCCTAGAGAAGGGAGTATCTGGAATGAGTCTTGGAAAATGCATAGGTACTTATTACCACAGGAGGTTGTGGACAGGAGACAGGCTTTTCTGACAAAGGGATTCTGTAAGAGCAAAGGCAGGGGGTCATAAAACCACATGGAAGAGTTAGAGAATTGTCAGAGTTGTGAGGTCAATATGACTCGTAGATAATTTAGGCCAGATAATTTAGGGTCTTCTATGTCATTTTAAGAATGTTGTCCTTTTCTCTGTAAACTGTGGAAAGCTTTTGAAGGACTTTCAGAAGAATGGTTACATGATCTTGACTTTTAAAGATCACTGTCGCTTTGGTAGCATTTGGAGAAAAAATTCAAAGAAGTGAGATTGCAACTGAGAGAAAGGTGGCTGTTCCCAATTTTAGATAAAAGGGGGTGCAGGTTGACCTCTGTGATCAAAGGAGGAAGGAGAGGAGGGTACAGGCATGAGAACAGGTGAAGACATAGGATTGACACAGGTTAGTAGATGAGTCTAGGAGACAGAGGGAAACAGGAAAAGGGAGAGTAAAGAATGACTTTTTGCTTTCTAGCCTGAGTAAAGGAATGAGTAAAGGTGTCTTCTACAGAGATAAGGAAACAGGAGGAGAGCACGTCTGGAGTCTTGGATTTGACCGTGAAGTCTGGCTAGAGCTCCCTGATACCATTCACCAGCAGGAGCGGGCAGTAGTTGACCTCATTTGGAAGGTGTTGGTAGATGAGGAGAGTTTGGGGATTACGAACATGTAAGCATGAGCTAAGAAGGAGTTTGTTCAAATACTTTCCCTGAAGGACTCCCCAAACCTCAAATCCAGAAACCTCATGGCCCAGCCCCTTAGCACAGAGTAAGGCAAGTGCCTTGCAAGACTGGAAGTCATGTACAGTAGAAACTGCAAATTCAGATTTTAGGTCAGCTTGAAAATGTACCAGATGCATGCTTGGGCACCCAGGATTTTGAGGTGCTAGAGGGCTGGGAAAAGGGAAATGCAGTGTGATAAGTCCCTGTCAAAGATGTGCTCTTTCTCTCTCTCAAGTGTGCCCATGTGCTATCATCAAAAAAAGAAAGAAAATTTGTTTATCATCTGAGGTAGATCCTTTTTGTTTTTGTTTTTCTTCAGTTACTATGTTTGAAACTGAGCAAGGACTGCTAATGTATTTTCTAACATTCTTGAAATATAAGGTTCATTTACATTGTAATGGCCTAGAGTAAGAAGTAAGTCTTCAGACTTTTGGTTATGATAATGACCAATATGGACCAAGAGTGAGGGCCATTTGACCTCTATAACTCTCACTTAAAGGAAAGATAAGGTTTCCATTTCAATATGTAAGATTTTTTTTTTCTTTTGAGAGGTTTCTACTATAAAGGGCACGTGCGCTTGCCAGACAGACAGAGACAGAGAGAAAGAAAGTGAGAAATCACCCCCCCAGGGGGAATGGCCATGCCGCAATCCCTTCTCCTCCATTCTCTGGGGATCTTGGGCACGCATGCACACACACGTGCCTGCGCCCGGCGTGAGTTTAAGCCGCCGGGTCCGGGACTCGAACCGCGGTCGACTACGTGGGAGTCCAGCGACATAGCCATTACGTTAACTGCTGGTGTAAGATGTTTTATAGGCTGGAAACTGCTGGCCGTGAGCTCAAAGACTCCAGGGTGAATGGTTATTAGACACCTGAAGAGAAATTTGATTAAGGCCACACTAGTCAAGAATGCCCATGAGATGATCACATCCTCTTGAACCAGTCACTGAACTGATAATGTGCCTGGGACCTCTGCCCCTAATTTTGCCCTTAAAAATGTATGTGGGGAACATCTGGGGGAGACTGGGTGTGTTTTCAGCATGAGCTGCCTGCTCTCCTTGCTTTGTGCTTTGCAATAAAGCTGTACTTTCCTTCTCACACCATGTGCCTATGGTTTGGTTTTATAGCACTTGGGCGAGTGAACCTGATTTGAGTTCAGTAACATGTTTAAATCAAGATAAAAAAAAAATACATAGCTAAAGAAAGGGGAATGATGTAAAATGACTATGGTGCTTCTATTTGTTGATCAATTTTATCATTTTAAAGGTTTTTGTCATAGGGCATTTGCACTGTCTGGAGAGAAGAGAGACAGAGAGAGACAGTGAGAGGGAAAGTGAGAAATCACCTGCAGAGGGAATGACCACACCACAATCCCTTCTCCTCTTAGGATTTTGGGCACACAGGCACATGCGCTTGGTGTGATTTTTAAGCCATTTGGTCTGAGACTCAAACTGCAGTCACCCATGTGAGAATCCAGCACCTTATCCACTACGCCACCTGCTGGCCCTTGGCTGGTCAATTTTACAGTTAAAAGCTAGGTGCCTGCATAGCTGATGTGCCATCTCCATGTGATTTGAGGAATGGACACCAGCTGGATAGATGTAGATGGTCTTTGTTCACTTTTCCTCTTTACTGATTAAAACTTAAAATCAAAGCATGAGAATTTCATTCCTTAAGCTTCAGATTTTGACTGCAGTTGAAATTAATATTACCTCCACTAGGTGGTAGGACTTAATATTTTACCCATTGTGTTGCTATCTTAATAGGAAAATTTCCATGACTTGTCTCCAAAACAAATGCTTCCATATCTGTGGCCCTCTGACACTTGGTTAATATCTGTTATGGCTCTCATCTTATGCTATCACTATTATCTTTTCAATGGGATTCTCTGTTAGAATACATCTCCAAGGACAGAGACTTTATCTTATTCATCACTGTATCCTACTTCAAATACAGCAGATGTTCAGTTAAATTTTTGAGTAAATGAATAATCATTTATGAAGATAGCACCTGATTGGTCTTTTCTGTTTTAAATACTTTATCTACTTTGTACCTAACATGGGTATCCTCCTTGGGAAGTAATTATATACTGTCCTGATCTAATGCTGAGGAATGTGAGCTGAGGAGGTTAAATGGCCTAAGCACATTATACAGCCATTAAGAGATGAGACTAGAACCTGGGTTTTCTCATACCTCTGCCTTACCTTCTCTCTCTGTGTTCCTGAGAAAAGGCTCTACGTTGGGAGGAGACGAGGAGCCCTGGGCTCTTCTGGGAAGTATGGAGTAAATGAGATTTTGTCTCGGAACATGGAAGCTGGGAATAGAAGTGAAAAACTACATCCACTGCCAATTTTGTCTAGAGTAGCCTTGAAAGCTAACATTTTATAAAGATACCACTGAGCTCAGATTTCCACGGAGGGCAGGTCAGCAGTAATCCTGGCATTATGTGCTCTCAGGCCTGTGACCACCACATAAATGCCGGTAGAAGAAATCTTACCATCAGTGTGTGAACGCCATTTGAAAACGCAGGTGTGGCAGTACAGAGCCAGGAACACAGGGAGCTCGTGTTACAAGGACAGATGTTAAATATTCATCTTGAGAAAGGATCATTGAGGTTTCTAAGAGTATTGATCACACTCTAGCTTCATCTTCTTGGTTCACAAAAAGGCTTCTGTTGCTGTAAACTCCAAGTTTTAAAAATTCCATGTGAAAGGAAAATGATGTTATTCACAGTGGCAGAATCAGCAAGCTTTTAATAAGGAGCAGGTGAGGTGAGTTCTTAGAAAGTACTGTAAAGGTTGAATGAATCTAGTTGGGGATGTGCCCTCTACCATTTTGGGGGCAAAACTCTTACTTAGGCACTGTGGGGTAGGACAGAAAAGTGGGATTAAAGTCAAAAAAGAAGGAAAGAGACAAGAATGTGGTAGGGACAGGATATCTGACAACTTCTAACTGTATGGGGGGGTCATCAGATGTTCACGAGGGGACCAGCAAATGGTATAATGGTTATGTCGCTGGACTCCTGTGTAGTCGACCACGGTTTGAGTCCTGGACTGAGCAGCTTAAAACTCATGCTGAGTGCATGTGCGTGTGTGCCCAAGATCCTGAAAGGAGAATGGAGGAGAAGGGATTGCAGTGTGGCCATCCCCCATGGGAGGTGATATTTTTGCTTTCTGTCTCTCTGGTATGCATCCTATAGCAAAAAAACTCTCTAAAAAGAAAAAAATGCTTATAAAATGTGTATTATAAGAAAAGTGTGGATTTTAAGATTTTCTTGCACCAAAATAAACTTGTACTTTAATTCCATTTTCCCACAAACTTTTTGAAGTTCCCTTGTGAAGCAGGCCAATTTAAGGTTTAGCAAGACTGCAGCCATTTTGAAATTAAGAAAGAGTTCTGCGCAGAACAATCTGACCAAATTTTGAGTTATAGGGAGATCTGTCTGAGGAATGGTCAGATGAGAAATCAGGAATGGGTATTTGAAGGACTCAGGATAATTACTCAGGAGAAAGCAATTGACTATGATTGTAGCGAGGAATGACTTACACATGGTGCTTGTATTTTGTACCTATAAATACTGAGCTAATGTTGAGATTTTTAAGAGTTTGATGGGACTTTCTGATTGTCTTTCTGTAACCAATTACAGAATTAAACTCCCTTTCTCGAGCTTCTGCCTCTCATTTCACTGACCACAAGGAAAAGCAGCTGGACTTAGTTGGCGAGTAACAGATGGCCCCGTGAGCAGGATCATCAGTGGAAATGATCGCCAGAAATTCTCCACAACTGCAGAAACCATTTTAGTTCTGGGGGCTTTTGCAGGTACTTGTTGCTGAGATCTGACACCGGATTTAGCTGAAGAACAGAAGTTGGGAGTGGATATGCTCACTTTGAGTAAGTAAAGCTGGATTGTAATCAATGAGTCAAAGTTGTTTCCCATTTGGGTTCTGTATAAAGAACCATTTGGGCGCTATGGGAAGAGAAACTAGGCATGCCTAATTTGGGGATACATTTTGTCATTGGTGGTCTTTTTGTAGTTGTAATTTGTGTCTTGTGCTAGTAGAGTTTGTATGGGTAGGTACTGGGTACGTTCTAAAGTTTACCTTGAGGGAAATTAGACTCTTTTGAATTCGAAGCACACTTTTGTAGTCCATGGCCTTTAGCAGTTGGTGATGTTGGCATTTGTGTCCTGTTTGTGTGAGAGCTAGGAATGGATAACATTAAGTCCTAAAGTTTTCCCTCATAGCCAAACTGGGGTAGAGAAAAGAGTTGAAACTCAGATGTTAATAGACTCATTACACTCTTCAGTTTGATGGAAGCCAAAGGAGGGGCTGAACTACAAGGCCTTTAGGGGGAGGCTTCTTAGCCTTGTCTTCCCCACATACGAGACCGGAAACTACTTTTCTTGGGAAAGATCTGAGTTCAGAGCAAGGTAAGACCCCCTTTGTCAGTACCTGCTAGGAATGAGTCAACCAGGAGACCTGACTAGATACTCTTGGGCCTCTAGCCCATTCTCTACCTCAGATTTACTCAACTCACGAGGGGACCAGCAAATGGTATAATGGTTATGTCGCTGGACTCCTGTGTAGTCGACCACGGTTTGAGTCCTGGACTGAGCAGCTTAAAACTCATGCTGAGTGCATGTGCGTGTGTGCCCAAGATCCTGAAAGGAGAATGGAGGAGAAGGGATTGCAGTGTGGCCATCCCCCATGGGAGGTGATATTTTTGCTTTCTGTCTCTCTGGTATGCATCCTATAGCAAAAAAACTCTCTAAAAAGAAAAAAATGCTTATAAAATGTGTATTATAAGAAAAGTGTGGATTTTAAGATTTTCTTGCACCAAAATAAACTTGTACTTTAATTCCATTTTCCCACAAACTTTTTGAAGTTCCCTTGTGAAGCAGGCCAATTTAAGGTTTAGCAAGACTGCAGCCATTTTGAAATTAAGAAAGAGTTCTGCGCAGAACAATCTGACCAAATTTTGAGTTATAGGGAGATCTGTCTGAGGAATGGTCAGATGAGAAATCAGGAATGGGTATTTGAAGGACTCAGGATAATTACTCAGGAGAAAGCAATTGACTATGATTGTAGCGAGGAATGACTTACACATGGTGCTTGTATTTTGTACCTATAAATACTGAGCTAATGTTGAGATTTTTAAGAGTTTGATGGGACTTTCTGATTGTCTTTCTGTAACCAATTACAGAATTAAACTCCCTTTCTCGAGCTTCTGCCTCTCATTTCACTGACCACAAGGAAAAGCAGCTGGACTTAGTTGGCGAGTAACAGATGGCCCCGTGAGCAGGATCATCAGTGGAAATGATCGCCAGAAATTCTCCACAACTGCAGAAACCATTTTAGTTCTGGGGGCTTTTGCAGGTACTTGTTGCTGAGATCTGACACCGGATTTAGCTGAAGAACAGAAGTTGGGAGTGGATATGCTCACTTTGAGTAAGTAAAGCTGGATTGTAATCAATGAGTCAAAGTTGTTTCCCATTTGGGTTCTGTATAAAGAACCATTTGGGCGCTATGGGAAGAGAAACTAGGCATGCCTAATTTGGGGATACATTTTGTCATTGGTGGTCTTTTTGTAGTTGTAATTTGTGTCTTGTGCTAGTAGAGTTTGTATGGGTAGGTACTGGGTACGTTCTAAAGTTTACCTTGAGGGAAATTAGACTCTTTTGAATTCGAAGCACACTTTTGTAGTCCATGGCCTTTAGCAGTTGGTGATGTTGGCATTTGTGTCCTGTTTGTGTGAGAGCTAGGAATGGATAACATTAAGTCCTAAAGTTTTCCCTCATAGCCAAACTGGGGTAGAGAAAAGAGTTGAAACTCAGATGTTAATAGACTCATTACACTCTTCAGTTTGATGGAAGCCAAAGGAGGGGCTGAACTACAAGGCCTTTAGGGGGAGGCTTCTTAGCCTTGTCTTCCCCACATACGAGACCGGAAACTACTTTTCTTGGGAAAGATCTGAGTTCAGAGCAAGGTAAGACCCCCTTTGTCAGTACCTGCTAGGAATGAGTCAACCAGGAGACCTGACTAGATACTCTTGGGCCTCTAGCCCATTCTCTACCTCAGATTTACTCAACTGTAAGAATTCTAATCCTTCCTATTGGGAAGACTCTCAAAGGATGGTAGAACTATTTACCACCATGCTGGCCACTCACTGTCTTACTTGGGTGGATAGTCAGGCTCTTATAAATATCTTATTAACAGTCGATGAAAGGCAGCTAGTGCTAGATAAAGCAAAAGAAGCAGCAGAACAGCTTTACTGAGCACCCAGATGATAGTTACACCAGACCCAGAAGGTGCCATTCCTCACACTGACCCAGATTGGGACCCTACTGGTTTGAATAGACAAGGAATGGCTAGACTAGAACATTATAGGAGGTGTATCTTAGGAGAATGAAACCAGGAATTCTTAAACCTAAGAGCCTCAGCAAATTAGAGGAATTACAGCAAAAGCCCTCAGAGGACTCATCTGAATTTATGGAAAGACTTTGGCAAACTTGTTGGAAGTTTACAGACATTGATTATCCCCCCACCCCCAGCTATAGAAAATATGAGAATGGTCAATATGACTTTTATTAGTCGGAGTACCCTAGACATCAGAAAGAAATGGCAGAAAGTAGAAGGAGCAAAAGGAATGAATGCTTCGCAGCTGATAGGCATTGCCTATAAGGTATATGATAATAGAGAAGCTAAAGTGGTGAAAGGATTGAAACTAGCAGCTATTTTGTTTGCCACTGCAGTAGAGACTTCAACAAAAGCAAGGAAAAGGGAAAAAGTGTTTCACTGTTGGCTTTAAAAAAAAAATCTTAGAGGAAAAAGATATTCAGTCAGTTAATAAGACGGTTTTGTTCCACATTGAAAAAAATTTGTCAAGAAAGCAAATAGTTTTGGAGATTGTGCAATGCATATTCAAAAACTGTGGTGTATGATAATTTAAGATTTCTTGCTTTTGGGAATGAAGGTTATTAAGTGTTAAAATTCAGGTTAATATCTGGATTTTGGTCTAAATCAGAGATTATTTAAGGTTGCTTCCAAAAATAAGTTTATAAAAAGGGAAACAAGGTAGAAAGAAAACAGAAAAAGGGAAGGTGGGAAAAGAAAGCTATACTGGTAAAAGATATATTTGTCTGGTAAAATTTTGTGCTAAAATAAAATGACT
Source organism: Tupaia belangeri chinensis (assembly GCF_000334495.1). NCBI lineage: Eukaryota > Metazoa > Chordata > Mammalia > Scandentia > Tupaiidae > Tupaia > Tupaia belangeri. The sequence goes on from NW_006206544.1 coordinate 114,159, forward strand.
GGACGATGACAAGTTGGTTAAAATTTGAAGAAAATATTTTTAAGTTTTCCAAAATAATTGATCAAAACATTTTTTCTCTTGTATGAAAACAAGGTTTTTCTTAAAGTATTGATCTGCTCTTAGTAAAAGCAATCATACTACAAGAGATATTTCTTCTGTCTTGACATCTTACATAAGAAACAATGTTTGTAGGGTCCAGCAGGTAGTGTAGTGGTTAAGACGCTGGACTCTCACATGGCTCACAATAGTTCAAGTGCCAGACCTGGTGGCCTGAAACTCACTTCAGGTCCATGTTCATGAGTACCCAAAATCTCAGGAGGAGAAGGGATTGTGGCATGGCCATCCTCCTGGGGAGTGGGGGGGGATTTTTTTTTTTTTTTTACTTCCTTTCTCTCTCTGTCTTTACCAATGGCATGTACCCCATGGCAAAACAAAACAAAACAAACAAACAAAAAACTTAAAAAAATAGGGTGATTAGTTTTGATTACTTAAGAAAGCTGAACGTTAAAGAGCTAAACCTTTTAAAACCATATAATTTTCTCTATATTAAAAGTTAGATAAACAATAATTTTTTCAGGGATTTATCCTGTTTTGGTCAAATGTTAGAAGTTTTCTGACATCCTTGGCAGGCTTCTCCAAGTTCAAACTCTTCTTTTTAATTGGTGAAGTTTTTGGGTTTTTTTTAAAGATTTTTTTTAATTTTTTTTTTTTTTAATATTTTTGCTATAGGGCACATGTGCTCGCCAGAGAGAAAGAGAACCAGAGAGTGAAGAGTCACCCCCCGGGTGGGTGGTCATGCCACAGTCCCTTCTCCATTCTCCTCTCTGGATCTTGGACATGCACGCACATGCACTGGGTTTTAAGTTGCATGAGTTTTAAGCAGCTGGGTCTGGGAATCGAGTCATGGTCGACTATGTGAGAGTCCAGCAATTTAACCATTATGCTATCTGCTGGTCACCCCAAGATCAAATTCTAAATTATTTTTGACCTAGGCTTATCTGACATATGAATTTATGTAAGTATTATCAATTGATAAAGTTTTATTTATGTAAGTGTTATTGTATACGTGTTCTTAAGATCATGTAAAATTTTAAAGTTCTGATAACAATGATGTGATACCATCAGTCAGATTCTGGCTGTTATCTCTGAATGCTTCACGCGATAGAAGTAGCTGGATTTTTGTCAGTGGTATCATTGTAATGATAGATAGCAACTTAGCGATATTAATTAGGGCTATTTGAAGTTACTGTTACCCAGTTTCAAAACTGATTCCTATAGAAAACACTCTAACAAGTACTCTTGAATACAGGTTTCTGACAAGATTAAGATCAATAGATTTCAGAGAAACTTGGCCTGAGAGCCAATACTTGCAAGGGTCCCATACTGCCCCCATGTGGCCAAAAAAGGAGGTTTTGATACTGACTCTTAAGTCTCTGGTCACCCCCTTGGGCATGGGAAAGCAACTGCTCAGATCTTCAACCATCAATCTGTAAAGGACCTAAGTTACCTTGTCAAGTAAAAGCTATTGTACATCCTACCTAGACGTAGACGTTGCTTTGCACATTAGCAGTATCTGAGACTGCACGTCTGTAGGCAACGTTCATGCCCTGGGAGTCTAACAGCCTGTGGAGCAAGAATGCCTTCGGACAGTCTTTTGGGCCTGTTGGTGGCTCTCATCACCACTCACAATGCTACTAGACCAGTCTCAGAGGGACTTACTGATGGTAAGTCCTTTGGGTACTTGATATTCTGTGCTCCGAATATACTAAAGCTCATGACTACCTGAAGGGGATGAATATTTCCTAGCTATGCCATGACCTTGGTGGGAGTTGCAGCCTGCCGAAATGTGTTTAAAACTTTTATCTAAGACTCTGTTGATCGTAGGTAATGAGAATGCCAAATCTATAAGTAATTTGCAGCTGTCTTTAATTCATTAGCAAAAGTAGTATCAGACAACAGAATGATGTTAGACTATAGTTTAGCGAAGCAAGGTGGTGTTCATATGACAATACTTCTTGTTGTTATACAAATATATCCTATCAAGTAGAAATAAATTTTGAGAAAATTAAACAGGCAGTTTGACTTTGAACCCCTCTGAATCAACATACCCCACCATAAAGGATTCTGTTGAATGGTTTTCTAACACATTCTCCTGGCTCAAAAATGGACAAAGAAATATAGAAATAAGAAAATTGTTAATTACTGACTTACTGATATTACCATTTGGGTGCCTGATATTCAAAAGGATGCTTGTAACTGTGTTCAGAACATACTAAAGCTCATGACTTGATCATTCTATAAAACTAGAAGTGACTGAGGACTAGCAGGTAGCATCATGGTTAAGGGGCTGGATATTCTCACATGGCCGACCCCAGTTTGAGTCCCAGACCTGGTGGTTTACTTTCTCACTTTTCCTCTTTTTCTCTCTGGTCAAATTGAAAAAAAAAAAAAAAAAAAAAAAAAAAAGTAAATAAAATTAAATAATTAAAGAAAAACTAGAAGTGACTAGGGAGAGGCCTTTCAGCTTTCTTCTAATAATAAAATACAATAGAAAACATGGGTGCATTTGAAAGTGGGGATTGAAGCGGTCAGTTTTAAGGTTTAACAGGACTGTAGCCATTTTGAAAGTAAAAAAGGCCTCTACCTAGAACGATCTGCCCAAATGTTGAGTTATAGGAAGAACTGTTTGAAGAATGGTCAGATGAGAAACCAGGAATGGGTATTTGAAAGAATCAGAATAAGTACTCAAGAAAAAGCAATTGACTGATTGTAACGAGGAATGTTTTGCATGTGGTGCTGATGTGTTATACTACAGATACTGAGAACATGTTGAGCTGTCCAAGACAGTTTGATGGTACTTGCTAATTCCCTTCTCCAGCTTCTGTCTTTCATTGGTTGCAAAAGAAGCAGCTAAACTGATTTAGCCAGCAGCATTGCATAAAACTTGAACTCTCATCCCTGGCACTCCTTCTCCTCCTGCCCCCAGATAATGACTTCTCAGCAGGTTAAATACCTTTGGGTTGTTGCCCCCTTCCCCTCCACCACCCTCTAATATGCCGGAACCCACTGTGTACTATAATGAGGGTTTAAAGATGGTGGTAGGAAAATGCTAATGCTGTCTTCTCTTTAAATATCTAAAGAATTGGAATTTGCCACTCTACTTTGTGGTGTTTCCATGTACCCGGAGGATTTTGTGCAGGTATAACGATGTGTTGTAAAATCCTTGCATTCAGTTCTTCAGAGACATCTCCCAGGACAGATACTTCCTTTCAAAGATGTTTGGGAAAGGGAATACCACTATGTGCACTCGTGACCCTCATAAAAGAAGTTACCAAATGGTGTCACTTCATTTCTTCCCACCACCCTTGCTTCATCCCCCTGATGACAGTTTCTAACACCTCTGCTCAGTTTTTTCTCTTAACGTTTTTTTCCCCCTCCTCACTCATCAACAAGAAACAACAGCAAGAAGAAAATCTGGGCGTTTGGCCAAATGACCTTTCCACTTGTCTTATCATTTTGACTGTCTCCATTCTATGATGACAGAATGGAAAATCCTTGAAGGCAGGTGCCGTACTTACTCATAATTTATATTCAAGACCAGGCATCTTTTGGATGTTTATCACACTTTATATACAAAGCATAATAAAACTGATGGAATGACCCCAGAAATACTTTATCCTTTCTTTTTATTTTGTTATTATTTTTCTTTTTTAGTGGCTGGTGGAAATAGGAAAAAAAAAGGGGGGGGTTAGTCATTTAGATGGGGAAAGACATTTCTCTAAATGTCAATACTTATGAAACACCATTTTAAACCTTTATAAATGATTATCTTCCTCAGTACTGATGAGGCAGTTTCACATTGCTGCTCAATTTATTTACTCAGGAGACCAATTTATTTCACTACCTCTGTACTAACTGTTTGCATTGACATCTAGGTCTGCTTTGAGCAAGCAACTGTGACAAGTTGTTTATTGAACTGTAAACAGGTATTGTCTGAATCTAAACAATGGCTTTATCTAATTAGGAGACCCTGGGCATCGTCTTAGCCCCATGTGGCTATTCTAACCCAGTCTAGCATCTCCTGCAGATTTCCCATGCCTTTTAAAATCATCTTGCTCACAGTAAAACCCTTCATCACAAAGTGAAGAATAATCTTCATTTTGTCTTGTAACTGTACATACTGGTGTTTTGTGCAAAAAAAGAACTGACTGCAATAAACTGAGCAAGGGTGGCCCAATTTAGAATGGTTGAATAAGAAAAGCAAAACATGAATGAGATATAAAAAGAAAAGGAGGATGAATAAAGATGAACTGGGTCTGCTGCCTGGGCTGTAAAAATGCCTTGTATAAATTAGAAAACATTTTCCTACCAAAGGGGAGCTCAGTGAAATGATGGTGATGTGAGTTTTCAGGCAGAAAATGCAGGTATGATTATGGATAGCATAATGGAAGAGCTGAGGGAGAAAAGTTAATTTTCTGGACTTAGACTGAAACAGAACATGTAAGAAAGCACTGGGGAGCCCCCATCTTCCCCACCATTGCTTTGTGTCTGAAGATGCTAATTGAGCACAGTAATCAATGTCTTTTGTTTTCAGCTGTCAGCACTTTTCTGATGGCTTTGCCCAATACTGGAGGGAGAAATTCTTAACGAAGCTTCACTTTTCAGTAGCTATTATTATTACATGTTCCTCTTGGAAGGGGGGAATTAATTGCAATCTTGAAGGAAAAAAAAAATCACTGCTGTGAAGTTCTCAAATGTGAGGCCAAACAAAGATACCTTTCAAAAAAAAACTGAGGGAATGCCCCACCAGCATACATTATGAAGAGAAGAGCTCTGTAAAAGTGAGCTGGCTGATGAGGGATTTTTCTTCTAGTTGTTATATGGACATGGCATTTATTTTATCATCAAGCCTGATTTCCACTTTCTTTTTGTATCTCTCCAGACGTTGAGAGTTGCTTTCTTGGTTGCTTCTTTAACAATTTGTATAATTGGTCTCTCTCAGTGAGGTCCAACTGGTGGGTTCATTGTGAGTGCCTCATGAAATATGAATCTATTTAAAAATTAATAGTAAATCAATATTAATTCAATAAAATATTTTAATCTGAGGTATGAATATTTTATAACTTCACACAGACATGCAGATTTCAAAAGCCGTCTTCATGTTTCTGACAGGCTGTCCAGTTTTGCCACGACGACGTTAAAATGATTTCTCCTCGCACGGTGCAGGCTCCTGGCTCTCTCAGCTAGAGCTGCCCAGGTCAATGGTTATGTTTATTCAAACTGCTGGAGGAATGCAAATAAGCTGCTCGCTGCTGAGGAACACAGGAAAGTTTACCTTGGTTAATCGAGTTTATAGTTTCTTGCATCTCTGACTAGAATATACTTAAAGGGAGTCTCACGCCATCTTATAGGTTAATCCTTGTTCACACTGGGTTTGACTCAGATCAAACCTGGCATGCTGAGGCACCCGCAGGCTTCCCTGACAAGGGGCTCTAAAGAGATGGACTGCCACCGATTGAGTCGAAATGAGCCAGTTGCACCTCGCTGATAAAACCAGAGATTTACTGGAGCAGACAGGCCTGAGCTTAAACAGGCTTCGCTCTCTATTGAAACCCCTCTGTCACCTGAATCAGTCATCTGCCCTGTCAGGCGTCATCGACTAAAACAATGCAGTGGTGTCTGAGTTGAGCTGAGAAGAGGGCGATGTCGGGGAAGAGAGAGCAGTCTGTTGTTCTGATCAGTGGAGTTGGGTCCACTTGTATTGTCTTGCCTGAATTCCAGAAGGTGGTTGCTACTCTAGATGTAGAATAAAGTCATAAAGACTTTAGACCTGAGGTAATTATAATGAATTAGGAAGGGGAAAATGGTTTCAGAACGGATTTGATTTGAGAAGGGCTGGGTAATGGCTAAAACAATCACTTTCCTCCTGTGGGGGTTTCCACCTTCATTCGTCTTGAACATGCCTGTGCTATCTGATGCCTAAGCTGTACCGGTGGACAGAGAAGAAAATATAAACTGAATACATTAAAAATTTGTTGGCTATGCTTTCTTCTTAAGGGAGCCATGGTAAATGAGGCAATTGAATTACTGAATGTTTTCTGAGCATGACCCAAGCTCTGGAGAACAAGTCTACACAGGTTAGAATAGCTCGAAACGAGGAAGCAGATATTGTGAACACAGTGAAGGATTTAAATAAGATATAAGATGTCTAACAGACAAGAGCGATCTTTTATCTCTGGGCCCTCAGAGCCCCACAAAGAGTCTTACATGCATCAGGTCCTCACTATGCATTTTGCTGAAGAAATGAATATGTATATATTCATTTTTGACAGTTATTTAATTTGCCTTTGCAGTGTTCTCTGAACACAAAGTAGGTGTATTTCAAAACTGTGGCCTACAGTGATATATATGCTTTACTTTTCAGTAATTTATTATTGTGTTTTCCTTTTAGAAAAGAAGTTTGCAGCTTTGTAAAAATGTATTGCTGCTGTATATTGAAGTGAAGGGAATGTCACTGCATCTATCAGTTCCCATGGCAGGATCTCTCCTCTGCATGTGGGAGGGCACTGGCAATAAATGTTCCTTCTGTGGTATCACCTGGCATCCCTATCAGTCTCCTCTTCTTTTTCTCCTTACTTAACAAGTTGGTTTATTACACAGTCCTTTAAAAAAAAAAAGTTTATTCATTTATTTCTTTTGAGAGAGCAATCCAAACAGGGTCTTCAGGCGTGCTGAGGTCCATGCTCAGTCCCAGCCCAGATCTCAGGCACACATGCGTGTGTACCCAGTGCACTCGGGGAGGTCCTGGAATGTAAACTCTGGACCTTGCCCATGTGGGTCTAGTTGTGTATCATTGCCTCACCTCTATAAGCTGGTTTATTTCTGAATGTACCCGAGTGGGTTCCCGGGTCCTCTTTCATAAACCTATTGTGTGAAAGGTGTGGGATAATGTGTGTAGAAGGGGCCGAGTGTTGCTAAAGCAGGAGGTGGCCTTGATAGGTTGGCCAGCTGTTCTGTATGACCAAGGCTGAACTGGTTTTAGCACTGAAAGTCCCTATGCTGGGAAAACTCTCAGACTTGAGCAAATGGAGACAGTTGGTCACCCTGACCTTGGTATTCTGTCAGGTCTTTGACTTTTTTGCTGTTGTAGGTTCCAGAAGAGTACTTAATTTCTGGAAGTTATGTGGGTTTGAAGACTAAGAAGAGATGTAATTTTTTTTAAAACGATTTTGCAAGTTATAATAATTTGTAAACTGGCAGTCATGTATTAACGATTTTGCAAGTTATAATAATTTGTAAACTGGCAGTCATGTATTTAGGAATTATGTATGTAATGGTTTTATATCCTATTCAGACTCAAAACCACATCTGAGATCAATTTATACTAAGTATTTATCTTAGGAACCATGTCTTGATTTGCAGAATGCAGTTGGCAGCATTCTTTCATGGGAAGATATAACTCCACCGTAGAGCCAGTGTCTCAAACCTAGTGACCTTGCTTCTTACCACTCTGCTGAGGGCCACTAGCATGACTAACAGCAATGGCAGCACTTACTCGCTTTGATGGTAGTTATTACTAGTAGCTTTCCTCCTCACTCTCCCCTCCTCTCCTCTCCCATGTTTCTTCACCGACTATCACCTTTGGAGTTTACTTGGTTCTCTCCCATGGAATGTGGGTGGGGTACTCTGTCATTTGCATGAGGATAAAAAACTATATGAGGATGAAAAATCTTCTTAATTTTTGGTGTGCGTGTAGGTGTTCAGGAGTGTGTACGTGTGTGTACATGTTTACACTTAGGTGAAAAGAGGGACACATGTATTCATACTCATGCGTTTCATACTTACAGATTTTAATACTCAGGCACTTGTCGATTTCTTCCAAACAACCCAGATTTACTAGGAGGAAAAAAAATTAATTGCCCTGTTGCCTGAAAGCAGCTGTTCCAGATGTTTGGAGAGAGGGCATATGTAAACATCCTAAAGGAATGACATTATAAAGGATGACACTTTATTAAATAGTAAATGTTTGGATTTCCAAGAATTTAATTTTTCTGGAAGTTGAGAGCAGTATGGCGTGTGAGGAAGAACCAGAGCAGTGCAAACACTCTTCTGGCTGTGATGTTAAGCAGGGGAATTAAAGTTCCTGAGCTTTATTTTTCTCCACTAGGAAGTGCCATAATGTCTATCTTATAGGACTTAGGATATTAGAAATGAGGAGGGTGGGCAGTGGGGTGTGGAAAGGAGGAAATCAAGGGGGAAAAAACAAACAAAACATTTAATAGACACAAAAACGGGACATTATCTGTTCATAATGTAGATGGTAATATCTTTGACTTTTGGCAGTATACTCATGCCTGGGAAGTCCATTTTTGTATGCTGAAAAGATGTGTAATAATTAAACATAAAAAGAAAAATCTGTATGAAATCGTCTCTGGCACATCAAGGTGGCTCTATAAATGGTAGGTGTTAAAAGGAAGAGAGGATTTAGTTCAAACTGAGTGTGCTTTCACGTCTCATCCTGGCCTAGCAATGCAATGGGTTGACTTGGGAGGGGGTGAGCTGCGTATCATCAGAAGCATGAAAACAAGGCTAGGCCAGCTAGTGACATGGTGGTTAAATGCCTGGATCCTACATGGCTGGCTGTACTATTGGAGTTCTGGACCTACTAGCTTGAAAACCATGTGCATGTGTGCCCAAAATCCCGAGAGGAGAATATAGGAGAAGGGATTATAAAGAGGCCACTACCACCACCCCCTCTGGGGAAGGAGTGCTTTCTAACTTCTCTCCCTTTCTCTGGTAAGTACATATGCTCTACAGCAAGAGAAAAGAAAAGAAAAGAAGGCTCAATTATTCTTTCTTTGGGATGCATTAGAAGAAATGTTTATACAACATAGTGGGTTCTATGATTTCCTAGACTCTACTAAAGATTGGGAAGTTTGCATGTTAATTGCTTTTAATAAAACTACTACTGGCATTAAAAGAAAGAGTTTTCAGTAGTTTTCACAGTAAATGTATGAAATTAGAAGACTCCACAGACAAGTGCAAATAAGAATCTGGTTCCCAGAGTGTGGAGAACAGGTGAGGAGTGCTTCTCTTGGAACAATAATTAGCATCCCATGTATCTAGGGAATGTCAGATGGACTTGGAGAATGGACTTAGGAATGGGGTGTCTTTCTTCTACTTTGTTCTCATGGCCCACTGACTACTTCAGTTCCTCTGGTATCAGAAGGCTAGGAAAGGGCTTTCTGAGTGTGTGGTCAGTCAGCCAACAGCCTATGAAGCACCTTGAACAGGGAGTGGTTATTCTGGGAAGGATGAGAGACACTTGAGAGTGGGTGTAAATAGTCTCTGCTGGTCGTCTGTGTATGAGTTCTTTGTCTTAGCCTTGTTAAGACAGTACTTCAGGGGGATTTCAATATCCCCCTTACGAAGGGTTCAAAATGAATCCATGTTTGATGATGTTTGGGTGTCTAAGCATTTGAGACAAAAGTGATCACTAAAGTTATTTCAAAGAACATGGTTTTGCTACGCTTGGAATCCACATCCCTTGGAGATAAGCTGCAGGGTTAGTTGCTTATGCTAGCAGCAGTTTATCTTTTGCTTTTAATACTAGAAAATGTAACTTCCTTTTAAAAAGATGAACAAAGAACCATTAAAGAACTGAAGTCGCAGGGGAGTTTGATTTTTAAACCATAATTAAATGTAAAGAATAGAAGCATGTATTTATTTACTTTGTGTTGCCACAGAGAGAAAAGAAAACATCCCCCAGTGGGGTGTGATACGATCTGTTTTTTCCTTCATTTCTCCGTCCTGTCAGGATTTGGGACATGTATGCACATGGGCTCAGCATGCTTTTCAATCTGCTGTGGTTGAGGTTCAAAATGTGGGATCTGACTTCCTACGTACGAGGCTTAACCTCTACACTACTAGGCCAGTCCAAAGGCATTTTCTTTAAAATACATCTGGATTTTGAAATTTTCAATAACTGTTTTGGGGAAATAAAGATTTTTTTGCTATTTGACTGAGCCCAAGTTATTTGAAAATTGCCCAGGATGATTTTATCAACATCCAATACTTTGTACTTGAAGTAATGTCTGTGTTTCTCTGAAATAGGACACAATAAAATTTTAAGTCTGGGCTTTCTAATTTACTCTCAAATTCTAAATTCTTCTTCCCATTAACCTGACTTCCATGTCAAGATTTTGTAACTTCCTTTTAAAAAGATGAACAAAGAACCATTAAAGAACTGAAGTCGCAGGGGAGTTTGATTTTTAAACCATAATTAAATGTAAAGAATAGAAGCATGTATTTATTTACTTTGTGTTGCCACAGAGAGAAAAGAAAACATCCCCCAGTGGGGTGTGATACGATCTGTTTTTTCCTTCATTTCTCCGTCCTGTCAGGATTTGGGACATGTATGCACATGGGCTCAGCATGCTTTTCAATCTGCTGTGGTTGAGGTTCAAAATGTGGGATCTGACTTCCTACGTACGAGGCTTAACCTCTACACTACTAGGCCAGTCCAAAGGCATTTTCTTTAAAATACATCTGGATTTTGAAATTTTCAATAACTGTTTTGGGGAAATAAAGATTTTTTTGCTATTTGACTGAGCCCAAGTTATTTGAAAATTGCCCAGGATGATTTTATCAACATCCAATACTTTGTACTTGAAGTAATGTCTGTGTTTCTCTGAAATAGGACACAATAAAATTTTAAGTCTGGGCTTTCTAATTTACTCTCAAATTCTAAATTCTTCTTCCCATTAACCTGACTTCCATGTCAAGATTTCAATATCAGTGGGACAGGGGAGGGGCCAGCAGATGGCATGGTAGTTGAAGGTGCAGGACTCCACATGGCCAATGGCAGTTCAAGTCCTGGATCTGAAGGTTTGCTCTCTCACTTTCTCTCTCTCTCTCTCTCACTCACTCACTCTGTCCCTCTCTGGTCAAATGGATAAATAAATATGTAAATCAAGTTAAGTAACTCTAAAAAAATATTTTAAAAAAAGACACACAGGAAATGATGCAGAATTCCAGATAGTATTGAGAATAGGAAGCTGCTACTATCCCTAGGGTTGGGACACTGGGAGAAGTTGGCATTGCCAGAATTCAGAAACTAGGCTGTCTAGTAGGAGATGAAACTACAGCAATGACGGACTATCTATAGGATCTAGCTTCTAGCTTCTCCAGAGCTTCAGAGATGACATAGTCCCTGACAGAGACACCACCCAAAGAATTCTGGAACATGTGATTTACTGTCATTGCAATAAAAGGAGAAAAAAAGATAGTACATTTATATGAAACCATACTGGAAAATGACTAGGCTAATGGGTATCGGCAGAGAGTTGTTTGATGCATAAAGATACATGACCTTTTTGGTATCAGAGATGAGTCTGGACAGCTGGCATATTATTAGTGTGCACTTTGGAGAGCATCTCCTGAATGGTGGTTGATTCACATTGATTACTCCTTCCTCACACTGTATTTTATAAAAGCGCAATGTAACCCATCCATATGGACATGAAATAAATTATTTAAGCCCAGGTGTCTGCAGCCAGGGTGTGATGCTTAGAAGAGTGACATATTGTGCTCTACCTAGACAACGCTTACTTCATCCCACTAATATGGGAACAGAAGAATGAACTTATTAGCACACATGTTCATTCTTCAAAGACAAAGACCAGGTAGATTCAGCAGAGAGGTGTGGCACAGTGAAAGTGGACATACTCCATGTATAGGCCAAAAGGCAAGAGGCATTCTGGAGAGAAGTAGAGAACATCTTATGTTTCAACACTTGAATGGATCTGAACTACAGCAAGTAGGAGGATGAACCAGGGCTGTAGACATGCAGTGATTAAAGACTTGCAACTCTGGGCTGGCTCCATGGCCTGGTGGGTCAGGGCAGTCAGATTTCATATAACCATCTTGTAGTTTGAGTTCCAGAACTGCTGGCTTGAAAATGAAGCTGGGCCTGTGCATGCATTCCTAAAATCAAGAAGAGGGAGAGACGGAGGAAAAGGGATGGTAGAATGACCATTCTCCATGGAGGGTGCTTTCTTTCCATCTCTTTCTGGTGAACTCACACACACACACACACACACACACACACACTCAAAAAGGATGAAATTTTTAAGTGTCCAAGTGTAGACTTTGAGCAATTGCTGACAGAGGGACTAAAAATTCTTTACAGTTATAATACAAGTTCTAGTGAAAGAAAACAGCTACTTCAATTTTCTGATGATACAGAATGCAGAGGAGGACCTGTGGATGATTTAGAGAAATAATGGAAGAAAGAACATCCAGACAGAATCAACACATTGAAATTTTCCCTAAAGACTCATCAGTTCCCTAATGGGAAGGGATAGAAAGGCAGTGCCTGAACTAAGCTGCCTACTTTATTCTTTGTTTTTAAAGGTAATTTAACTAGCTCATTCATGAATTCAACAAATATGAAATCTCCACTCGATTTCAGGATCAAATAATAAACCGATTGATATAGTTCATGCTCTCTGGCAATTTATAGTCTAGAGAAAGATACTAATCAATGACAAGAAACTCTAGAAAAATGTAAGGGTTTTCATTATATAGAAAGTGAGAAAGATTTTAGGGAGGTACCTAAACAGGAGTGAGAAGGAGGGAGGGGTAAGATTAAATAAGAGAAGAAAAAAAAGTAAACTGAGTCCTGAAAGATGGGTAGAAGTTATTCCGAAGAAAGGTAATTGGGGAAGATATTACAGGTAAGAGAATAGAAAATACAAATTTATGCAGGTAAGGAGAATGTGCTATTTTTGAAGATCTAATATTCCAAATGGTTGGCGAGAAGATGATTAAGTATTAAGTGGCAAGATGAAAGAACAGAGATTACCAAGTTACCGGTCCTTTTAAGTCATACTGAGGAATAAAAAAATTTTTTATATAGATTTTTGCTATAGGGCATGTGTCCTCACGAGAGAGAGAGAGCACGCGTGAGCGAGCGAGAGAGCGCCAGAGTCAGAGAGACAGAAAGCAAGAAATCATCTCTCAGGGAGGATGGCCATGCTGTAATCTCTTCTCTATTCTCTTCTTGTGATTTTGGACACACACACAGTGTGCATTTTAAGCCACGGGGTCTGGGACTTGAACCATGGTCGACTCTGTGGGAGTCCAGTGACATAAACACTACACCAATCAGATTTAACTCATTCAATTATTTATGGATCCATTCAGTAAATATATTTCTGTACTCTTAGATAAATTATATACTAGATATTTGTCAGAAAAAATTAAATGAGATAGACAGGTCTTCTTCCCTCACAGAACCCAGTAAGTTATCCAGGGAGATGATAAAAGACAGTTTGAACAGAGTAGGAATAGATCTGTTTCTGGACAGCATGTTAACAGGGTTGCCAGGCAAACATGCAGTAGAGCTGTCTGATCTGGTCTTGTTAGTGGGGATGGTGACAATGATGGTGATGATGGTGGTGACAAGAGGTAAGAAAGATGTTCCAGAAAAAGAGACACTTAACCTAAGACCTAAGGAATTCTTAGAAGGTAGGAAGAAAAACGGAAGGTATGGTGATCTGAGTAGATAAAAAAAACATGTAAAGGGACCAGCAGCTAGTGTAATGGCTATGTCGCTGGACTCCTATGTAGTCGACTGCAGTTTGAGTCCTGGACTCTGCTGCTTAAACTCACACTGGGTATGTGTGTGTGTATGTGTGCCCAAAATCCCAAGAGGAGAGTGGAGGAGAAGGGATTGCGGCATGGCCATCCGCCCTTGGGGGGGATTTTTCGCTTTCTGTCTCTCTGTCTCTCTCTGTCTTTCTGGCAAGCGCACACACCCTATAGCAAAAACCTCTCCAAAAAAAGAAAAGAAAAAGAAAAACAAACAAACAAACAAAACATGTAAAGAGCTGGAAGCAAGGAGGAACATACCTCCTCTGAAGGTGTGAAAGAATTTCTCCGTGGCTAAAGAAGAAAAAGGTTTGAAACCTTTTAAGAAGTTTGGATATATCCTAAGGGCGATGGGAAGAAATATTTAGAGCACTCAGTAAGATTGTTAGACCTAAATGTGAATGAACCAATAGATTTCCTGTATGTAGCAATAAACATTTAAGTGTAATGGAGAAAAAAGATTTCAACAACAATGATGATGATAGTAATAGGGAAAGCATATGAAGTTCCATAGCTGCTACCAAAACCTGTACTGCACACTCTGCAGAACCCAAGTCTCGTAGTCTAGCGCTCTTTCCTTGTCTTTATTTTTTCACAAGAGAAGAAAGAGAGATGTACCTTCAACAGGATCCCGTGCTATGATCCCCTCTCAACCTTTCCATCCAGGCAGGATCACGGCACGCATGCACAGTGTGTGCAGGTCAACCCCAGATCTGAACTTGTGATCTTCCATGTTGATCCAGCTTTACTTGAAGCAGTGTGTGTGTTACAACTGCTCCTCTCAGCTGGCTCTCCAGTGTTCTTTCTATTGCACTGTAATGTTTGAAAAAATTTGTATACTGTGTAATTCATTACTCAAACTGTTTTCTCCCTCTGGACTTCCCGGTCCATCTTCACTCCATTTATAAAGGGGAGACAGGAACCTAGCTCAGTCTCTTCCAGTGGGTAGTACAGCAGTGTCTCTCAGGCCATCCTACCATGACTCCTGGGAATCGCAGTAGCTGCGGAAGCCCGAGTCTTTTTCTTGCTGATACCTCTGCCTTTAATCTTGCTGGCTTTAATTCTAGCATATTCTACTTACTCTGTTCCTGCTTTGTAAAATTCTTCTCACTCAAAAGCTTATTTGCAACCCAGTGCCCAGATAGTTTCTGTTTGGCATATACTGTATTGAATAACTTACTGATATTTTTAAATGCAATTTTGTGATTCTATGGACATGCACATACGTTTGCCACCATGCTGGCCACAAAGAACACATTTCCATCGAGAAAGGCAAGGTGCTTGGATGAGCCAGATGTTAGCTGAGGAAACTCTCTAAACCTTAGTTCTATGACCTAACATGCTACTTTAGAATTACCATAATGCCTTGAGGAAAGACATTTATCTGGCTATGTTTAATTTTCTGAGGTGATAGCTTCAAGAAAAAAAATCCCAAGGAGGATTTATTTTCTCAATACTTTCCATGGTGATATTTTTATTTTATATTAAACATACGTACTATATAAATTTAGTGCTTCCACATTTTATCATAGTTTAGGTATATTTAAAATATCACATGCTATCAGCATAAGCATGAAACTTGTTTACTGAATTTCTTCCTGAGCTGAGTCCAGACGCTTTTTAACTTAGAACAAATCGCACATACAAAATGAAGACAAAATGCCAACATCCAGAGCAAGGCAAGTAAATATCGTCATGAGAACTGCAGGCATAGAGGAAAGGGCATTGAGCTTGCAGTGAGAAAAACTGGGTTTGGAACCCAGCTTTTCTGATAGGTAGTGTGAAGTCATGGATAAACCTGAGCCTCACTCTTCCCAGACAAAACTGAGACAATGGGTTCATGCCTTACTTCCTTTAATTCTTTCTTTTATAAAATCATGAATTCATTGAACGATTTTTAAGAAGTCTATTGATTTATTTCTTCCATAAGGGAA
>NW_006206544.1:129930-133430 GCF_000334495.1 Tupaia belangeri chinensis
GAAAGAGAGAAACACAGAGAAAGGGCATAGTCAATAAGGTATTGATGGAATGGCCTATCCCCTGTGGCCTGATGTACTCACTGAGATCCCTGGACACAAAACCTGGAACCTTCCCATGTAGGCTAGCCTTGTTGAATGCTGTGTTTTTACCATGACACCACTTCCTGGTCCCTAAACAAATAGTTGCTGAATGCTTCCCACGGGGTAGATATTTTTGTGGATACTACCCTCTTGTGTAAAAGTCAAATGAGACAATCCTACCAAGTGCTCTCCCTTATGAATTGCCCACTGTGTACCACCGACTTTGCCTTATTATCTTCCTCTGCTTGTGCCATGGGCTTATATACAGGACCTCGGTCAGTCTTCCCTTTTGGGGTAGTTTGTCTCCCCACTGCATACATGAAGCAACTGAAGCATAATTAAGAAATCTGCCCAAAGTTAGCTAACTTGTAAGGAACCTGCCTGGGATTTGAACCAAAGTAGATTGGATTCAAAACAGTTCTCAAGAAAATCAGTCAGTATGAAAGTTCTCAACAAACATAAAATATATCAAAATAAGTATTAATTATTATTGTTATCTCTGTTCATTTGTGATACTATGAAAACAGACCAAAAACAAAACAGGAAATGGGTTTTAGTCATGTCACGGTAGAAATTCTTATTTTAATGCTTTTGATCCCTGGTTTTGCACTTGGAAATTTCCATTCTCTTTTTTACCCTGTGGGTGCACATTGCTACTGTTCTTTTTCTGTCTACAGATCAAGCCTGAGCTATTGGTAAGCACATTATTTCAAAATAAGAAAAAATGGAAATGGTTTCATTGGAGAATCACTGTGTCAAAGAGGTTGTGTACCTCCTTGATAATGAAAATGCCAATTTCTCATAAAAAGGCAAAAGCCCTCATTTCAAAAGGTTGAATGTAATGTTACCTAACTAATTTCAAACCCTTACCTTTAGGTCATTGAAAAAGTCCAAATATAAGAATAGTCTCTGGGGTCTGTAACATTTTCATTTGATTCAACAATGGCTAAATTTTAATTCATTTTAACCTCTTGCCTTTTGATATTTGGCTCTGCTGACAGGAGGTGTCTGTCTGTGAGATTTGTCTTAGACTATGGCCTGCTTAAATAGGAATCTGTTTTCATGATATCTTTTGAACGCTAAAGAAGTTTTTGACACAAAGTGTGTGTATTTATTGACATTTTCATTTTAAATATGCATATCAGACTTTAATATATTTATGTTTAACATAACATATAGAAATATACCATATTAAAATATAGCTTCAGTCACAGCAACATGCTCTGCTAAGATGCCATACCCAATATAATAGGACCACATTGGAAGCACGGGTTCAAATTGCAGACCATCTTAAAGGTTGAGTTAGGTGGCATACATCTGTAATCCCAGCAACTTGCCAAGGCCAGAGGATCACCAGTCTGAGGCTAGTCTGGGCAACATAGGGAGACCCTATGAAAGAGCCTTGGCATGGTGGCACAATTCTCTGGTTCCAGCTGAGAGACTAAGACAGGAGGACCATGATATGGTAAGACTCTGTTTTAAAATACACACACATATACTGTGTGTGTGTGTATATATACATATGTACATACATGCACACACATTTTCCCAATATTTTATATATATGTATATAAATATAGATGTATATGACAAATATATTTTTATGGAACAGGACAAAATTTACAAAGTTATCAGTACCCCTAAAGCCATATTCATATGCTCTTTCAAGTATACCATTCCCAAACCAACTGCAGTTCTGATTTTAATTATGAAAGTTTAGTCTTAATTGCTTTTGAACATATAAATGGAAATAGAATTCTGTAATAGGTATCACTTGTATCTGGCTTTACATACGCAACATTATGTTTGAGTTTTACCTGTGTTGTTCTTGTGTAACATTTTTATTGCTGTGTAATATTGTATGAGTATTCTACAATCTATTTCATATTCATTCTACTTTAAATAAATAGGCATTTGGGTTATTTTCATATTGTAGCTGTTAGAATTAGTTCTGCTTTGACTATGAGTGTTCATGACATTTGGTGCTATTTTTTTTTTTTTTTTTGGTATACCTGGAGGTGAAATTGTTTTAGTAAATGCTGCTAGTTTTCCAAAGTGGTTGTACCAATTTAAAAATCCTATCAGAGGGACCAGCAGTTAGCATAATGGCTATGTCGCTGGACTCCCACGTAGTTGACCGCGGTTCGAGTCCCGGACCTGGTGGCTTAAACTCACGCCGGGCACGTGTGCGTGCGTGCCCAAGATCCCAAGAGGTGAATGGAGGAGAAGGGATTGTGGCGTGGCCACCCCCCCTGGGGGGGGGGTGATTTCTCGCTTTCTGTCTCTGTCTGTCTGGTGAGCACATGCGCCCTATAGCAAAAGCCTCTCCAAAAAAAAAAAAAAAAAAAATCCTATCAGAAATTAATGAGAATTTATCTTGTTCACAACTTTAGAAGATTTTTTTTATTATTTAAATTTTTTGATTTTTTTATTTAAAATTTTCTATATACATTCAATCACATTGTTCAGCTTACAAAGTGAACATTTCAATATGTGAACATTTCTCCCCAATCCAGTTGATCAAAATATCTTCAACCAATAACACCACACCTCCCCATTCCATCAATGCTCTGCCTCCGTATCCCTCCTCTAAATGTTCTTTATGCTCCCACTCCTCCACACACACCACATCTGGCATTCCCACCTATCTCTTGTGTTTGTATAACCTTTAGTCAATCAGTTTCAGTCATAGAGTGCAGACACTCGGTATGTATTAAGTGGGGACATACAATGTATCTCCTTCATAGCCTGGTTTGCTTCACTAGGCAGTAACTCTTCCATATTCTTCCACTTTTTGTCAAAAGTCAAGATTTTTTTTTTATGGCTGAATAGTATTCCATAGAGTTATATGTGCCACAGTTTTTCAATCCATTCATCCATATGGGGGCATTTGGTTCCATGTCTTAGTAACCCGTGAATAATGCCGCAATAAACATAGATGTGCAAGCACTTCTCCAGCTGAGCATTCTCCTGTCCTTATTTATACAAACAGGGAGAGAACTAGATTTGGTTACTGGTCCTGATTTATTTCAAAAGGAACAATAAGAAGAGATGCCTTACCTCCTCTAACAATATTAATTTCAGCTTTTCTTTACCTTTTTTTTTTTTTTTTGGAGAGGTTTTTGCTATAGGGTACATGCGCTCACCAGACAGAGAGAGATTCTGACTGGGGTTAGGCGGTACCCTCACTGTTGTTTGGATCTGCATTTCCCTTTTGATGAGGGATGTTTAGCATATTTTCATATGCCTTTTGGCTATTCGTATGTCATCTTTAGAGAGTGTTTTTTCAATTCCTTCTCCCATCTTTTAATAAGGTTGATCATGTTTTTTCCAAACAGAGACTTGAGTTCCTTGTGTATTCTGGTTATCAGTCCCTTATCTGATGCATAATTTACAAAAATATTTTCCCATTCTGAGGG
>NW_006206544.1:134485-219384 GCF_000334495.1 Tupaia belangeri chinensis
TGGGTTTTTCATAGATGGCTTTTATTGTGTTGAGAAATGACCCTTCTATGCCAATTTTGCTGAGAGTGTTGATCATGAAGGGATGTTGTATCTTATCAAATGCTTTTTCTGCATCAATTGATATGATCATATGGTTTTTATCTTTATTCCTGATTATATGATGTATTACATTTATGGTTTTACATATGTTGAACCAACCTTGCATTCCTGGAATAAAGGCTACCTGATCATGGTGTATGATCTTTTTATAAGTTGTTGGATACAATTTGCTAGTCTTTAGAAGACTTTTTAGTATTAGCCATTCTGGTGAGATATAGTGGTACATCATTATGATTTTAATTTTGATCTCTACTTTTTTATTGTTAACTAACAATTGAATACCACACTCGGAATTTACCAAGAATAGAGGTTTATTTAGTTTATGATTTTGAATGTCCAAGGATAAAGGACTGCATCTGATGAAGGTCTCCTTGATGGTGAGAACTTGCAGAGCACTGAGGCAGTACAGGGGATCACATGACAAGAGTTTTTGTGTGCCTATGCCTCCCTTTTTTCTTATAAATCCATCAGGATTCAACATGACTTTAATCTTAATCACCTCCTAGAAATTCCACCTCTTTGTGCCACAGTCAGATTAAATTTTTACCCCTATTTCTATCACAGTAAGAACCAAATCTCAACACACAAATTTTGCAGCAACACATTCATGACTAATTAACATTTAAAAGCATTTTTACTGGCTATCTTGCTTTGTAGTAGTTAGAAAATGTTTTCCTGAAAGATGTCTATGTCCGAATTCTGCAAACTGTGAATACATCAGGTTACATGGCAAAGGGAATTAAGGTTGCTCATCAACTGACCTTAAAACAAAGGTTATCCTGGGTCATTTAGGTAGCCTCATCTAAATGAGGGGGTCCTTAAGAGTAGAAGAGGGAACTGAAAGACACAACCAAAGATGGCAGTGTGAGGACTCCACCCCACCCTGTGGGCTTTGAAGATGGCCAAGGTAGTCTTTAGATGGAAAAGGCAAGGAAACACAGTCTCCCCAGAAACTCTGGAAGGAATGCAGTCCTACCAAAAAGTTTTTGTGTGCCTATGCCTCCCTTTTTTCTTATAAATCCATCAGGATTCAACATGACTTTAATCTTAATCACCTCCTAGAAATTCCACCTCTTTGTGCCACAGTCAGATTAAATTTTTACCCCTATTTCTATCACAGTAAGAACCAAATCTCAACACACAAATTTTGCAGCAACACATTCATGACTAATTAACATTTAAAAAGCATTTTTACTGGCTATCTTGCTTTGTAGTAGTTAGAAAATGTTTTCCTGAAAGATGTCTATGTCCGAATTCTGCAAACTGTGAATACATCAGGTTACATGGCAAAGGGAATTAAGGTTGCTCATCAACTGACCTTAAAACAAAGGTTATCCTGGGTCATTTAGGTAGCCTCATCTAAATGAGGGGGTCCTTAAGAGTAGAAGAGGGAACTGAAAGACACAACCAAAGATGGCAGTGTGAGGACTCCACCCCACCCTGCGGGCTTTGAAGATGGCCAAGGTAGTCTTTAGATGGAAAAGGCAAGGAAACACAGTCTCCCCAGAAACTCTGGAAGGAATGCAGTCCTACCAAAACTGATTATAGCAAGGTGACACCCATTTTCTACTTCTAAACTACAGAGCCAGGAGATAGTACAATTATGTTGTTTTCTCCGACTAAGATTGTGGCAATTTGTCCCAGCAGCATTAGGAACTTCAAACATGTCTTCAAGTCTTTTGCTCATATTTCTGTTGGCTCTGTCTTTTTGATTTGTAGAGGTTCTTGATATATTGTGAATAGGATGGCTTTGTGAAGTTTGGCTAATATTTTAAATCTGTTCTTTTCTCCAGCTTAACCGAGGTGTATTTGATAAATAAAATTATATCTATTTAGGGCATATACCATGATGTCGTATATAGGTATACATTGTAAAATGATTATTATGCTCAAATTAGTTAACATGGAATGGTGGTTGCTAGAAGCACCACCGCTTTATGGTAAGAAAATTTAAGAACTACTCTTGAAACCAAGCAGAGATCCTGTAAAAAGATGGGTCCTCAGTCTCCCTTTCTGTTGAAGAAAAAAATAGGAATTTCCCAGACTGAAAATTTCCCAATTGGGGGTTGGACATGGTCTTTTATGGGAGAATTGGGAAAGGGGAAGTCTCTGGATGGGGAATGGGAGATCTCTGAGTGAAGAATAGATTCAGAACCTGCCTTCTGAAGTGTCAAAGGGAGGGACCAGAGAAGCAGGAAGTCTAATCTATTCAGGACACTAATCCATTCAAGGTACTAATGCATTCAAGGATTTCAGTTTACCCTGTAGCTCTTGGGAGAAGCAGTAAGTTTGCCTGAGGGTAAAAACTTCAGGTGGCTATCATCCCTGAATTATTCATGAATTCAGGATCCTTCCATATCAGCTGTACCAACGTACATTCTCACCAACAGTACATAAGGGTACCCCTTGCTTGTTATCTTTCTTTATTTTGATACTAGTCATTCTGACAGGTGTGAGGTGATACCTCATTGTGATTTGGTTTTCATTTCCTCAGTGATTAGTAAAGCTGAGCACTTTTTCACATACCCATAGGTCATTTGTACATCTTCTGTGTGTGTGTGTGTGTGTGTGTGTGTGTGAAAATGTCTAGTTAAGTCTCAGCATTGTAAAATATATTTATTCTTTGTCCCCATGTTCTGGCATACTCTGAAAATACTTGGAATCTCCAAAGTGATGTGTCTTTTTGAATGCTAATGAATTCACTAATGGCTGGTAGCTTCAAGATGGGAGTTAGTCACTGGAAAGACCAAGGCAGGATTAGAGGGGATAAAAGAGAGACTGAAGATTAAGGTGATCAAGAAGTTGATCAACAATGACCAGTAATATAATCTGATGTCTATCTAATGAATCTGCCATATATATTCAAAAGGATAGGTTCATGAGCTTTCAGAGTTGTGGTGGGGGCAGAATGACTGCAGGGCAGGGTCCTTCCTTCCCACATTTCTTGCCCTATTCATTTTGTCATCGGAATCCTTTGTAACATTTTAAAACAATAAACTGTTAGGTGTCTCCCTGAGTTCTGAGTCAGTCAGGCAAGTTATCTTTATTATTATATTTCCTTCCTTCTAGTTTCTTTTCACTTACTTAATTTTCAAATTTAATTGGGAGGTCTTAAATCATTTAACATTTTGGTCTGTCTTGTATGTATTACGTATACACATATACATTTAAAAAGTCAAAATGTATCCCTATACACAGTACTTTTTGCTACAATATGCAAGTTTTGATATTTTTGTTTCACTCAAAAATTGTTCTAATTTTCTTTGACTTCTTTTACCCATGGGCCATTTAAAAGTATATCACTTAAATTCCAAATATTTCAGAAATTTTTAGGTTCATTCTACTGCAGTCAGATTGCATTCTTTTTTATTTCGGTCTTTTGAAATGTATTGAGATATGTGTTATAGCCAAGCATATTGTTAATCTTGTATTAAAATAGTGTGCATTCTGTAGTTGTGATAGTTCTATGCATGTTAAATAGTTTGTTAATTATGTTGTTTATATATTCTAAATCTTTAGGATGTTTCAATATCTGCTGATTAATTAGATACTGAAACAGGTGTGTTTAAATTTCCTACTATGATCATGAATTTACCCAGTTCTTTTAGTTTTGTTAGCTCCTGTTTAGATTTTTTGAGACTGTTATCAAGTCCATACAACTTTATAATTTTCCTTTTCTTGTGTATTGATCTCTTTAACATGTCAAAAGACCCTCTTTACCCTTATTTATGCTTCTTACTTTAAAATCCATTGTGTTTGATAAGAGTTTCAGTATGCCCAAAGAACAGAAGAATTCTTCATTGGAAAAGTGCTTGCACATAGATGTTTATTGCAACACTTTTCATGATTGCTAAGACATGGAACCAACCCAAATGCCCCCATATGGATGAATGGATTGAAAAACTGTGGCACATATACTCTATTGAATACTATTCAGCCATTAAAAAAAAAAAACAACAAAACCCTGGCTTTTGAAAGAAAGTAGAAGAATATGGAAGATTTACTGCTGAGTGAAGCAAGCCAAGCTATGAAGGAGAGACATTATATGTCCCCACTTAATATATATCGAGTGTCTGCACTCTATAACTGAAACTGATGGGTTAAAGGATGTACAAACACAAGAGATGGGTGTGAATGCCAGATGTGGTGTGTGTGGAGAAGTGGGGCCTGGGGAAAAACATTTGGAGGAGGGATATGGAGATAGCATTGTTGATACTGGGAGGTAGTTTTGTTATATTTTGATCAACCAGACTGGGGAGAAATGTTCACATATTGAAATGATCACTTTGTAAGCTAAATAATGTGATGGAATGTATTAAAAAAATGTAAATTAAAAAAAATAAATAAATTTTAAAAAGTTTCAGTATGTTAGCATTCTTTGGTTAGTGTATGTATCTATCGTACATTGAACACCCCTTGTGTTTCACATTTTGTTGGCTTTACATCTGATTCTAATAGTACTTCTGACTTCAGAAATATTTTACAGTTATTTCCCACATAGTTGACTGAGGTTTGAGTCCTGGACCCAGTGGCTTCAAACTCATGCCTGGTGCATGTGCGTGTGTGCCCAAGATCCTGAGAGGAGAGTGGAGAAGGGATTGTGGCATGGCCATCCCCTGTAGGGAATGATTTCTCACTTTCTATCTCTGTGTCTCTCTGGTAAGTGCATGCACCACATAGCAAAAATATCTCTCTAAAAATAAAAAAAATACCCTCAACTCCAACATTTTTCATAACACTTTTAACTAATCTTAAAAATATTTTTAAAAATTAACATTGCTTATGCTGAAGAAATATCTAAAATTGAACAATTGAATTTATTTTATTTTTACTTTTTAAAAAAAGTTTTATTTTTTTCAGGAGCCAAAGAAAAGAGCAAGAGACAGACAGAAAGACAGCACCCCAGAAGTGTCACAACACTGTAATACACCCTCAGCCCCAGCCAGCTCCAGGTCATGGGTACATGTGTGCCTAGTGTACTCAGGGAAGTCTCTGGATGTGAACCTGGAACCTTCCCTTATAGGTCATCTTCCCAGAGCATCACAATTTACTACTGTGCCACTATACCATCCCCCATTTTTACTTCTTACTCAATTAATCCAAAATGACAACTGCAAATAGTAGGGAGATACCTAAAACAGTCTTTAGATATTAATCAAGGCTATTTGGGGATGTAGGTTTCTGGTGATTTTTTTTTTTTTTAACTTTTTCACTGCTTTTTTTCTTTTTAAAAATTGCTTGACTTTTACTTCTCTTACAATGAGCATGTATCATTTTTACAAAGCTTATAAAACCACTTTTCTAAAAAAATGTTAAAGAGAGGCAGCAATAGAAGCATCTTTAACTAGAAGAATTTTTTTCTCACCTTTTTCTAAATTACTTTTAGAAAGAAACTTTGCATTTTATCTTAAAAGAAGACACTGATTGAATTATTCCTTGTCATGGTGAGCCTAATGTGATCAATTTTTATTTGGGTTTCGCTAATGAAGAATGAATCCTTTTTCTCTGCATCTCCTAGCATTCAGTATCATTCAGTATAACCTTTCATATCCCAGCCTTCCTGTTTTAAGTCAGTTCTGTCATCTCTTCTTCTTAGATCTAGGAACAGACAGTGTCACCCAAAAGGACACTCTCTGAGGAGCAGAAGGCAGTGGGGTACTACTGGTTTGAAAGCTCGTCAAAGACTGACAGCCATTCTGTCACGTACTACAATAGAAAGAATTAAAATGCAGAGTACCCTGTTTTATGACTGAAGATGGGAGGATAGGAAAAATTGGCTCACAGTTAGTGAGCACCTGATGTATACCAGACAGTAACTCTGTGACTAATCTTACTGTGCACAGGAGCAAGCAGAAACTTGGAGCAGTCAGGTGAACTCTTTGTGGTCCTGTAACTGGCTGGGAAAACTCTGGCTCTAAAGCCCCTCCCTGAATTACCCCTCTCTCTGTTTCTATTTTTATTCTTTTGTTTGTTTTTGTTTTTGTTTTAGAGAGATTTTTGCTATTGGATGTGTGTGCCCCAGAGAGACAGAGAGAGTCAGAGAGACAGAAGGTGAGAGAAATCACCCCCCCTGGGTGGGGGAATGGCCACGCCGCTATCCCTTCTCCTCCTTACTCCTCTCAGGATCTTGGGCACGCACACACCCAACATGAGTTTTAAGTCACCAAGTCCAGGACTCGAACTGTCGTCGACTATGTGGGAGTCCAGTGAGGTAACATTACACTATCTTCTGGTCCCACTCTCTGTTCCTATTGTTGACATAGAACTGTTCCTGTAGAATTTTGTTTTTTTTAAAGTGCGCTTATTTTTTCCATGAACAACAGACACATAGAGAGCACCTTCAACAAGGTCCTGACAAACACGATCCAGCCCCAGCTTCTACCCACCCCAGACCATGGGCATACACATGTGAGGGAGGTCTCTAGCTGCTCAGCACCTCCCATGTGGATCACGCCGGCAGAGCATTGTCTTTTACTGCTGAGCTATCATCAAGTATCCCCACCTTTTGAAAAAGTTTTACAGTTGTGTTATTATGCTTCAAAAAATCTTAAAAGCTTATTTTTGATACACATCATTGTTTTTGTTCTGAATTGTTTTTACTTTAAGAATTATTACAACTTCTTTAAGAATTATCTGCAACAGAAGCAACGAATTCCAGTTAGAAGCAAAATTTAGTGATAGATGAGATCAGACCCACAAAGAGTTAATTACTCTAGCGCTAATTAAATGTAGTCATCTTAAGGGGGGGGGGGAGGAAGTCTGTTTTATCCTGGCAAGAAGCCTGTAAAAAAGGGCCGATCTGTCACAGACTCACAGAACACAGTAATTACGGTCTGAAATGCTTCCCAATCAAAGAACAGGAAGAGTTCACTCATAGTTAACTGTTTAAACAGCATCCCTTGTGAAATAGCATTGCCACTGTATGTTTCTAGATGGAATAGATTTCATTTCTTACTGTTTGCTTCTAAGTAGGAATTAGAGCCTCCATTAGGAATTGCTAATGGTGCCTACTCTGGACTCCCTCAGCCTAGGACAGAAGCAAGGACTAATGTAGTATTCATGTTATGTATGCCATAGCCAGAGCCAGGTCAAAGGGCTAGTTTTGCAAAAGGCAGGAATAAGGAACAATGAATGAATGCACGTTGTGCTTACATGTCTAATTTGGAAACTAATCCTTTATGCACTTCAAGTAAGATGTTCTGTTTTCACAGAAGCATTAAAATAGCCAAGGAAACAAAAATACGTATATTGTGTCAAAATCACTTAAAGTCTACATTTCATTTCCTAGAACAGATTCAGTCAACACGTTCATGGAGAGACACCTGTAACTCACGTGTGGTGGTTTAATTGAGTTACAGTTGATTTCCCTTTATAATCCAACAATCACCTGAATTCAGCTTTGTGTATTAGCTCATTGTTCTTTCTTGCTGTAATGGTTAACCAGTGTTTAGTTTTCACCTAGGACACCTACTCCACTTTAAAAAGCATAGCAAATGCACACAAATGTTGAAATTGTCACTTTGCTTTTACCGTGGATGGGAGGGTTGCAATTTTTCTCAGCTCATCAGGAATTTATTTTTATATGCCTATCACACAGTTATTCATTATTTGTATTAAGGGACAGATTTAGCAAATCAGATTTTGGTCTAATGTAGCCTACAAGCAGGAAAGTTTTTATTCATTTTACAAAAATGATGAACTGTTTCAGCTTTCCAATGAAAATAATAGCTAATATTTGCTGAGATTTTATTTGTGAGTTACTGTCTTTTTGGAGGCTGCTCTTATTATTTCCATGAACTTATGAGGAATGTGTTGTTGTGATCCCAGGCATATGCAAGGGGAATCTGAGATTAGGTAAAATAGTTTGCCCAAGGCCCTGGAGAACAGAGTTTCACACTACAAAGTTTAACCATGAAGACCCATTCTTGATTGCTATACCATATGTCCTCATTAAAAGAAAAATGAACCGATTAAATAGAAGAGTTTTCCTGGGCAAATGTTAACATAATTTAAATTGGGCAGTCGTCCCCAAACTTCCAGACAACTCTGGCTAGCCTCATGGTCAACGCGGTATTTAAGTCGGCAGAACAGGAAAGTGACGTGCGCAGTAAAAGGAAAAGTGTACAAAATCCCTGAGGGAATGAGGTAGAGAAATCATTGGTTACACTCTGAAGTTTGTCTGCATTAACACGATTTAAAAGGTGGATGCCTGTGTTTGACTCTGCTTGATGACAAGCCTAGATGCTATGATTGGCTGTAACCTAGCAACCAGCCCAGAAAAACAGCCTAACATGTACTGTTCTGGCTTATCCGTAGGAATCCAAGTGTGGGAGTACAATGACTGTTTTAGGCCAAAATAGTTTAACATCATCTTCAGAGATCTACTTGGCGGTTGCTTAGTCTATGCACCTTAAAAAAAAACAAACTAATAATTGGAAGAAGTAGAAAATTTTCTAAGGCTCTGATATTATAAGTTGGTAGAGGTAAATAAACTGGAGGAATATAACTGCTTATACGACAAAATTCAGATCACTCGTGTCAGGGAAATGAGAGCACACGTTGAGCTTCATACTCTCGTCTTAGTTTCTGATGACTGGAATGTTGTACAGAAGCAGAGCAAATGGAAAGTCAATCATTCATGAAAGTAAAGGGATATCTGCTTCCCCCATCTCATTCCCTCCTTGTTCTGCCACTCTCTTAAAATGTATTTTAAATCTCATCACCCAACTAGGGTTTGCCATCGTAACTATGGGTTACTCACTCATGCAATCCAGTTTCCTTTCAGAAAGCTTCCTCACATTGGAGAAATTGTGATATTCAGTGGACCGAGACCATAAACCGTTTTATTCTTCCTAGTATGATCCAGAACTCTTTGGAGAAACTCTGGCCTCTGGCACAATATTTTCACAGTCATAAGAGTTTACTTCCTATGATCTCAGTGGTATTTAACAATAAATTCTGAACTAGATGTTTAGCAAAAGCAGTGGGAAAATGGATGTCAAATCCATTAATCACAGATTAAAAAAAGATCTCCGGGTTGGGGTTGGAATGTCGGCCAGACATTAGCTGCGCCTTGCACTATAAAATCTATTCAAATGACCTTCTGATTAGGTCACCTTGTCCTACTGCCCTGAGATATTTTAAAAACAGAAACTGGCAGTGAGAGCTCTATTCTTATGATTCTTCAGGCTGTGTGTAGTAGGTATTTAGTCAGAAGGATAACCATAAGCAACTCCTATGTAGCATTTTGCTCATAGCTGTCAGCTTGACCAAATCACATACAAAATCGATATAAAACTGCATGTTCTGTAAAGTAAATATGTCCATTAGGTGAGAAGTGTTTCACGGTAATTTAAAATAGTCTGAAAACACCCATTTGTAACTGAAGGATTTATTCGAGATTGATCTCGGGTAAAGTAAAAGTAAGCAAAACGGTGTTTACTTCTTCCAGTCTAGCTAAAAGGAAGCACTAGGAAAAATTCTGAATTGTACCGATCATAAGTGATATGGTAAAAAATGTGATGTTGGTCTTTGAGACCATATGAGAAATGGAATGATGCTAACAGCTAACCGTTTGAAAGTGGTAAGTGCGCATTTACGGATTCCTGGTGCAAATGCACAGCCACAATCAAGCACATTTACAACCTGTGAATCGCTAAAGACTTGGGAGGCAGCATCTTGTCCCTGGCAGATGCTAGGCACATGCCTCAGCTCTCTTGGTGGCGCTCGGAAACAGAGGCTGCTTCTGGAGAGAAGGAGAATAAAGACTCCAAAAAGCTTAAATTAGAGTGGATTTGCAATGAAATGCATTTTTAAAATGCGCTTTAGTGCTGCTGTAAAATGATGCTATTGTTTTGTTTGTCATACTTCTGTAAAAAACGAGGCCATTTATTGAGCGATAGAGACACTGAATGGAAGGAGAACTGGGAGAGGCTGGAATATTTGATGATACTCTTTTCCTTGCTGGGCATTGGGAAATCCTGCAGTTGTCATTCACGTGAGCAGAGTGTAGAACATTGGCTGAGATACGCTGGGATGCCCTCATGGGAAGAACAAAGGCTACTTTGTCCACCATGTGAACCTCTTGAGTGCCACATGCTGGAGGGTTTAATGTGTATAGACGGATACAATGGAGCACAGGAAATCAGTGGGACTATGATTCTACAAAACATGGGACAATCCAAAAGGCAAAAGTATCATAATGACTGGGGATAGCCTCTGGTACCTACAATAGCATCCTTTTCCATCCCTGTTTTGCATATGCCAGTGTAAATATGAATATCGGAGACTTTCTCCCCTCCTATCATTTCTATTCCTCTCATCTTCCTCTGCCTTCACTGTTGAAAGATATCTTTGGGAGCAATACCTGTTTGTAACTGTTCTATTCTTGTCTATGCTTCCAATAAATGCATTTTTTTTTTATCTTGAGACCTGTTTCTTTCATAAATAAACTTTCATTTTCTTTCACTAATTCTGCGGTCTTATCCTACATGTATCTTGGAGTACAAGTCTGAAAATATATTTATGAGCTTATTCTTTTTTTATTATTTTTTTGAGAGTTTTTTTCGCTATAGGGCACGTGCACTCGCCAGACAGAGAGAGATAGAGAGACAGAAAGCGAGAAATCACCCCCAAGGGGGGATGGTCATGCCACAATCCCTTCTCCTCCATTCTTCTCTCGGGATCTTGGGCACGCACGCACATGCGCCCGGCATGAGTTTTAAGCCACCAGGTCCGGGATGTGAACCATGGTCGACTACATGGGAGTCCAGCAAGATAGCCATTACACTAACTGCTGGTTCCCTATTTATGAGTTTATTCTAAGGAACAAATGATATGTTTACATTTATATATATATATATTTTTAAAAAAAGGTCTTGGGACCAGCAGATGACGTAGTGATGTAGTGATTAAGTTGTTGGACTCCCACATGGAGTCCCACATGAATTTTGTTGTTCCCCACATCAAGAACCTTCCCCTCTAATGGAGAAGAAATATATAAACAGAAGATTGTAAGATTTAATTAGTTTCTATCATAGAGGTGTGAAGAAAGTACTTATTCTAAGGAACAAATGATATGTTTACATTTATATATATATATATTTTTTAAAAAAAGGTCTTGGGACCAGCAGATGACGTAGTGATGTAGTGATTAAGTTGTTGGACTCCCACATGGTCAACTGTGGTTCAAGTCCTGGACCTGGTGACTTCAAACTGACACTGGGTGCATGTGTGTGTATGCT
This sequence comes from Tupaia belangeri chinensis, assembly GCF_000334495.1. Taxonomy (NCBI): domain Eukaryota; kingdom Metazoa; phylum Chordata; class Mammalia; order Scandentia; family Tupaiidae; genus Tupaia; species Tupaia belangeri. Next base: position 145,828 of record NW_006206544.1, read on the forward strand.
TAAGATCACAGAAGTAAAATGGAGGAGAAGGGATTGCAGAGTGGCCATCCCACACCTAGGAGTCGGGGGGTGATTTCTTACTTTCCCTCTCACGATCTCTGTCTCTGTCTCTCTCTCTCCAGTGAGCACACACACCCTAAGGCAAAAACCTCTACCAAAAACAAACAAAAAAAGAGAGGTCTCTCCAATGAACTCTAGGAATTTGGCTTGGAGTATAGAGTGAAAAAAATACAGTCTCTCTCCTCCAGAGTTAAAGTTAGTCCATGTTTTAGAGAGTGGTATGTACAATTTCTCCTTCTCTTTCCTCAAAGTTAGAGGGGGATAAAATGGAATACTTCACTCTCCAATCTACAGAACACAAGTAAAAGCATTTTAAAAATAAATTGTTTGATTAGAAATTGAGTTGCAAAATGTATTTTTTTCAAAAAGAACTCAAGATTGAATAGTCTTATTTGTCTTGAGACAAAAGCCATATTTAAAGAACATTCAATATTCTAAACTTGTGGATTCTCTCTGCTTCCTTCATATCTAATTGTTCAGTTAATTGATTATTTGTCAAGTTTTCTTGAATTTTGTTGTTCCCCACATCAAGAACCTTCCCCTCTAATGGAGAAGAAATATATAAACAGAAGATTGTAAGATCTAATTAGTTTCTATCATAGAGGTGTGAAGAAAGTACTATATGAGTGAAGAAGATGCAAAAGTGCAGTTTGATGAGGAAGTGAGAGAGTTCTTTTTTGGAGAAGATAAAAGTTTTCAAGGTAAATAAGCAAGGGAAGAGCATGTTAAGCAGAAGGAAAGCATGTGCAAAGACACAGAGGCCTGAACAACTCTTCAAGATTGAGGAAATTTGATTATTAGGAGATTTCCTGCAAAAATCTCTCAACAATGAGAGAAACACGGTTGGAAACTAAGTAGGAATGTAAAGTGAGGAGTCTTAGAAGTCAAATAAATGTATCTGGAAGCTTTTTCTTTTTTTTTTTTTTTAATATTTTGAGCATAGCACAACTGGTATGACATTGTGAAGGATTATGTTATAAAAAAGAATATTAAAATAAAAAGAGAGATTGCTTTATGGTTGTATGGAAAGTGATGGATGAACAGCTCTGAATGCATGAAAGTAACCAACCTAGAGAAGAAGTAACAGAAGTCTGAACAGGGCTGTGGACAAGAGACTAGAGAAAAGGGAACCTATGAAGAGGCTGGAAGTACTTTGAATAGTATGTGGTGACTAACATGCTAGTATGTGGTGAGCGGGAGGGAGGAGACAACAGTATCTTGCTCAACCAGTAGATGGTGGCACAATGCAGAAATAAAGAGCTGTTTAGAAGCTCACATGTTGTCAGACAAGGTGAGGAGTTTGGTTTGAGATATGTTAAGTTTCAGGTTTCTGTGGGAAGTTGATGACTTCCTATCTGGGGAGCTCCTGCATTACATCCCAACACACACCAGTCAAATTGAGAACGCTCTACTTTCTGCATGCTTCTTTATCACCTAACAAATCCTGGTTAGTAAGAGGGCATTGAAAGAGTAGGGGCATCAAGTGAGGGAAGAAACAACTGACCTTGGCCACTTCTTGCTTTCAAATTGTGAGAGGTGTAAGCCAAGAGAAATGAGAAGCTGCAACTCGAAGCTTGGAGCATTGAACTGTAGACAGTAATTGCACATGGCAATTACAGATATGTCTGGGTTTTCCAATTTCAGTGGTTTTTAGTCCGGGGTTTTCTGTTATCTGTATGTAATAAGAGAATGGTTAGAATAGTCTTCCAGTGGCAGGAGGATTAATGTCACAGAGAAATTTGGTGAGATAGTGGCTGGCCAAAGTAAAGATGCACTATGGTTGTCATCTTTACATGCGGAGTCTGCGTAGAGGGGAAGAGAAGGGCTTAGGCTGAAATTTGGGTAGTACCAATATGTAAATACCCAGGAGGGGAAAGAATGACAAAGCACTGAAGTAAAGTTGGATACACATGAGAAGGTTCCAGGTTTGCATCCCAGGGCCTCCCTCGCCATGCATCTGATCTGGGCTGGCTGAGGCTGGGGATGAATCGTGGCATAAGGACCTTGCTGGAGGTGACTGACTGACTGTCTCATGCAGGAAATTAAATGAGTAAATGTAGAGCTGCTAAGGGAAGAGATATTGTCTGGAGAAGAGATTGGTGGGGAATCACACCCTCTTTGTTATAGACTTAAAACTCATAATGGTTTTTATTACCAACTGTCTTTTCTAATAAATGAACAAACCTACAGAATGAGTTCTTCTCCCAAAGGAAGTTGGTGTGTGGAAGAACTAGAATCTGAATGAAGGCAGTGCAATTAATGCCAAAGCCTCTACGCTAAAATTCCCTGTCCTAGTTGTTTCTACCCATCCTTTCCTCACACCTCTTTTGTAGGCTTTTTTTTTTCTAGTTGTGACTCATTATTTAAAAAGACTCTTAAGAATAATTTTACTTTAGGGTTTCAGTTCTGTACTGACAGGATCTTTAAGCAATGCATTCATTAAAGAAAATGAAAAACATGTTAATAAGGGAAGCCCTAAACCGATTTAAGAAGTGTTAAGACTTGAGGTCAACAGGTGGTGTAGTGGTTAAGGGTGCTTGACTCCCGTATGGCTGACCGTGGTTTGGGTCTCAGACCTGGTGGCTTGCTTTCTCACTTGCTCTCTCTCTCTCTTCTGCCTGCCCTCTCTGGTCAAATAAAACGAATGAATGAAGTTAAATAAAATAATTATTTATTAAGAAGAAATATAAGACTCCCTTGTCATTTTTGTTCTAATTGATAAATGATATGTAACAAGAATAAGAACGTATCTTTAACTGAAACTAAGTGGTGGGGAGGTGGGCCGTGGTTTAAGAAATGTGAATCTTCAGTAGTGGGAGCCATTGCAGAGAAGGGCCACTGTGCCATTAGCAGTGATTTGTTTTTAATTGTTTATTTGTTTTTATATCTTCAATAACTGCATATCATTTCAACATGTAAAATGAATTTTCCAAGCTTGAATACACATAAGTCCAGTTAAAGATATTATCATACATGTTATTATAAACAGATCATTGAAAGACACCTTTCCAGTGTGATCTAATCTTCACTTTTAATTTTGGAATTGCTTTTTCTTTTTCTAAAAATAATTATTTTACTTTATTTATTTAAATATGACCCAAGAGGGACAGAGCGAGAGAGCGCGCGTGCGAGAGAGAGCGCATGAAAACTGCCAGTTCCAAGACTCGAACAACAGTCGACCATGTGGAGATCCAGCACCTTTAACCACCATGCCACCTGCCAGTCCCTGGAATTGTTTTTCCTAATAAAATATATCTCAGCAGTGAAAATGAAGGAGTTCCTTTTGAAGGAAAGCTGATTCAGAGGTGACACAACCTAGTCACCACCCAACACGATACTGCCTTTATACTATTAAACTGGAAATAAAAATCGATCACATCCTGATTTTCCATTCTCCAGTATGAGCAAGTCCATTCTTTCTGCTCTTACAGACTTGCTGATGTTATTTTATTCTAAAAAGCGCATTATTGACAGCATGATGTTTCAGGTACATAGAGATAGATGTCCCTCTCTTTCAATCTAATCATTTCTCTCTGTTTCTGTCCCTATATCTGTCTGTCTGTCTCTCTCACAAACACACCCACACACACACACCCACACACCCACACACACAATTGAATTCACTGTAAATGGAGGCTGCTTTGCATGGCATTTGCCCTGTATATAGATCTGGCCACCAAAGGAAGTCTCTGTCCTGACCTCAGCAGTACTTGTTATTTGATTTCTTAAATTAATTTTTTATTTGTAATCTCAGGTTTTGTTGACCTTGGAGAACCCTCTGAAAGAGCAATCGGAGAACTGATTTCAGTACATAGACAGGCCTATGGAGGATAAGAAAAAATAGTCTGATAAGAGGCCAAATTTTGGATTCATATTTCCAAGGTCAGAAGTGCAAATTCTGTTAAGGTTGTACTTATAAAATCTCTTTTAATCTAGTTTTTTATTTTACCCCAATTTTTAGTTTGGAAAACCTATAGAATGATCTTTGATCCAGAATATCGCCTATATTGGAAAAAAAAAAGCTGATTTGTAAAAACAAATATAACTACCATGGCTAAAAATAAGATGATACTAGACCTTCATTGATACTAATAAGAAACAAGGGTTCAGAGGAGAGTGGATACTATGCAATTGAAAATATGCTTTTGGAAAAAAATGACCAGCAGACTGTCTGGGGGACTTCTGATGTGACAGGCTGGTCTGGATATGCATAAAATTTAGCATTGAGTGGAGTGTGGATTGGCTTTGGGAGCCTTGGAAAAAGAATGGTAGAGAAAAAGAAGGAACAAGAGCATTTCTGTCCTTGGCTGTGACCTCCCTGCCCAACTCCAACTGGCTCACATCTTCTGCAGACTAGGGGCAGTTTGAGAGAGCCCTGTTTTTACCCATCTCCATTCTCATCTCACCAAACATATGCTTTGTTAATTCCATCATTCAATGATCTTGGACAAAGCATAGAGGGGGCCCGGGGTCCAGTGTCCTGGTTTTCTTACAAATTAAATGAATAATTTCAAGGCCTCAAATGTAGTAGAATGAATAATGTGGGCAGAGCAGGACTCTTAAATGCTATAGCAAACTCAAACAGCTTCATTTATTCATTTTAAATTTTAGAGGTCAACCTGACATGTCCCTAGGCAAGATTGGCTACACCTGGACGAAATGCTCTCCAATTATCTCCAAGATTGAACTCTATGAATAGCTTCAGGACTATGGTACAGATGGTACTTCTCTTAACCTTCCAATTCCCTGAGACTCAGTGGGGACTGGACATCTGTCTCATCCAGCTTCACTTAAAATATTTAAGGCCTAGCTGCAGTGGTATGAGCAGAAGGACATTGCTGGAGGGTGGTTGAGGCTGCATGGGAGGCCTGGATTTAGTTCCTGGCTAACCTAAAGAGGCTGGACACAGGGTCACACAGCCGTCCTACCTACCCAGAAGGCTGAGGTAGGAGGGGAGACTTGATATCTTGTCAAAAATTACCCCTCCCCATTCCTGTTTATTCTCTTTCTCTCATACTGATTTATTGAAGATTCTCTGGGGTTGTGATAACAGGATTGAATTATTTTTCCTCATAGAACTTTACTGGAGCAAATAAAGCCTACACTTGAATCCATACTATTTGGTCTGAGGCAAATCAGATTTGGGAATATCAGTCAAATTTCCCACTGAAATATTCAAACTTAATGAAGTCTTGGCATTTAAAAAACATATTATTATGGTTAACTAACTGGCTCTATGCCTCCTGGAGTATTACCTTTTCTCTTTCTCTAGTCAAGGCATGATGAGTGCCACTCTTATTATGCTTCATAGGAGTACTGTCCATGTATGGTAGGGAGGAAAACTACTATAATATTGTGTATTTCAAACTATAAGACACTGTTAAAGATGAGAAGATCAAATTATTGATGTCTAAATTGATTGATATTAGTGGTGTCACTATGCAAGAGTCACTAAAGAGACAAGTTCAAAAATGTACTTAATATCTGCACATAAAAATTGTGTACAGGGACCAGCAGTTGGCGTAATGTCTATGTCACTGGACTTCCATGGAGTCGATTGCAGTTTGAGTCCCGGGCCCGGTGGCTTAAACTCACACCGGGCGCATGTGCATGCTTGCCCAAGATCCTGAGAAGAGAATGGAGGAGAAGGGATTGTGGTGTGGCCATCCCCCCAGAAGGTGATTTCTTGCTTTCTGTCTCTCTGTCTCTCTGTCTTTCTGGTGAGTGCATGTGCCCTATAGCAAAAACCTCTAAAAAAAAATTGTATCCAAAATCAGATTATAGTAAATGTAGATTAATTGTTTTTAACAGTTGTAACATAATTTTACAAAATTTCAGGTCATTTTCTGAGTTTTTGACTTAGATAGGGCTTTGTCTTTTGGGTATTGTTATGCCACATAGAAACTCAAAATTAGAACAATTTTGTTTTAATTTAGTGCTGCACGTGAATGTGTTGAGTGAACCAGGCAAGCAGTTTTCCTTCTAGCATATTGACTATTACCTCCTTAGGGTAGGACTGTTCATCTGTTTTTTGGTTTTGGTTTCCTTGGAATTAGTGCTGACGTAGTAATAGACTTACCAGTTCTTCTGGATTATGGCAGAAGGGTACACTAAATAAAAGGGCCAAAACTCTAGTCTTTGGCTTATTGTGGGGTCTTCAAAAAATTCATAGAAAATGCATCTTATAAAAAAATTATGTGTGAATTTCAAAATTATTTTTGGCACCAAGATAGTACTTTAATTCTATTTTTCCATGAATGTTTTGATAGCCATGGAATTTTTTAATCACAGCTTGCTGGCTCTTGGCTCCATTCTCCCTTCTTTTCTGGTTCAGGCACCCCTGGGAGAGCTCATACACACAGAGAGACGAATATTGTCCCATTGGCTACCATGCAGCTGCTCCCTCTGGCACACCAGCACGCTTCTGTGGCTCACTGACCATCAAGAGGCTATCGGCCCTCTGATCATGGTCTCTAGACCTGGATGGCTTTGTGATATTAGGGACATTAAGTGGAGTCTATCCCATCTATTCCAATTATCAAGTGCTGGAGGAAGGAAAAGCTTTTCTTCTCAGTGTGTAAAATTTCTCTGAGACTTTGCTGTCTGAGTTCTATTCACTGGCCCTGATGTTTTAGTTATTGGGATTTGTCACCATTTTCCTAAAATGGAGACTGGGGGGACAAAAGGATTTTGTATAGTTACTAACACAACTCATTCCTCGCAGCCAGTGTTTCTTTTCGAGTTCTTAATGCCATGGAATCTTTTTTTTTTTTTTGGAGAGGTTGTTGCTATAGGGCACATGAGCTCACCAGAGAGACACAGAAAGTGAGAAATCACTCCCTGGGAGGGATGGCCATGCTGTAATCCCTTCTCCTCTCAGGATCTTGGGCACACACACACACATGTGCCCGACGTGAGTTTAAGCTACTGGGTCTGGGACTCGAACTGCAATGGACTATATGGGAGTCCAGCGACATAGCCATTATGCCAACTGCTGGTCCTGACGCCATGGAATCTTGATGCCTGAATCTCAAGTTGTTTGACGATACTATTTGGTGCTACTCAGTCTCCCTTTTTTGCTGTCTGAGTTCTATTCACTGGCCTGATGTTTTAGTTATTGGGATTTGTCACCATTTTCCTAAAATGGAGACTGGGGGACAAAAGGATTTTGTATAGTTACTAACACAACTCATTCCTCGCAGCCAGTGTTTCTTTTCGAGTTCTTAATGCCATGGAATCTTTTTTTTTTTTTTGGAGAGGTTGTTGCTATAGGGCACATGAGCTCACCAGAGAGACACAGAAAGTGAGAAATCACTCCCTGGGAGGGATGGCCATGCTGTAATCCCTTCTCCTCTCAGGATCTTGGGCACACACACACACATGTGCCCGACGTGAGTTTAAGCTACTGGGTCTGGGACTCGAACTGCAATGGACTATATGGGAGTCCAGCGACATAGCCATTATGCCAACTGCTGGTCCTGACGCCATGGAATCTTGATGCCTGAATCTCAAGTTGTTTGACGATACTATTTGGTGCTACTCAGTCTCCCTTTCTTCCTCCTTCCTCTCTTTCCTCCTTTCTACCTCTCACTCACCATCCCTGTTCCTCTTCTTTTGCCCTTCCCTGTTGATTACTAATAGATATAAAAGGAAAGACCAGAAGGGGACCATTGAGAAGGGAGCTCTGGCTAGGGGGAGGGTTAAGAGTGAAGGTAAAGAAGGTACCACGAAGTGTTGACAGGCCTTTACTTCACAACCTTTACTCTGGGAGTGACTCACCAATTCGCTGGAGACTGAGCTGATGAGCAATTGACTACATCCCCTGCTGCTTCTGCTACTGGGAGGCTTGGAGTAGTGTTATTGCTAGGCTGCTGAAATATACACTTAAGGACAGAGGCATCAGTACTCGGGGGTTAGAGTAAAAACTCTTTTTTTCTGCTGCAAATAACCCAGAATGGGGCTTAAGGCATAAGAGGAACTAAGGGAAAAATGGAAGCCCTGATTCCTAGTTTATTTGTCTCTGTGGGTTTAAGTTAACTGTTATTGATGAATCTCCTTTATATTTTCTTATTAAAATATGTGTGTGTAATATGAGTTTCTAGAATAATGCGACATTTATAATACTTTAATGAAGGGCATCCTTTTCATCTTTATTTACTTAGGAGCATAATCAGGTCCAACTTACAAAGGTTAGATGTGGTCGAAAGAAATTTATGAAGAGTGGCTATTAAAGGATAGAGCATCTGTACGCAGACTGTGGTTAAATAATGGTAAGTAGGACGTGTTTATTAAAATGATGCAGGGATTTTATCCTTCATTCTTGATGTCTCTTAGTACCTGACATTATACTGCTGTGGTTTCCATGGAAACAGCACACACTCTTCCTTTCAGCTGACCTGAAGTTCAAGCCCTGCTGTTGCAATAGAAATTCTCAGAAACACCTTCACTTTTATTAAAAACAAAAATACCAAATCTATGCAAAAAGTGAAAGCAAAAAAAAAGAGGGCAAGAAAATCCATTGACTATATTGCAGAAGAGAAAAGAGAATGCACAATATTTTCATTAAGATGGAATCAAGAAACAATTTACTATGCTGGAGGTTGAGAGCGTCTGTCATTTCCTTCCCCTAAATTACCTTAGAATTGATCCTCCTGAGTCTGCCTTAACATCTGTACCTTTCATTTCTAATTCAATATGTTCTACTATTTTTAGTTTTCTGGAAGTATCTCTTTCACTGATTTAAAAACTCGCTTCTCTGTGGCTCATAAAAAATGTTGATTCTGTCTATAAGTTGTATCTTTAATAAAGGGAGGTTAACTTTCAGGTGTGATTGTTGGAATAAAACATTTCACAGGAATGAGTCATGAGGTGGGCCTCCTGTCCCTCTGTTTGCTTTATTAGCTAGGATACTTTGGACTGTAAGCAATAGAAACTTTCATTTCTGTTGGTCTGTATATGAAAGTGGATTCACTGACTTGTGTCACCAAAGGGTCCAGAGGCATGGTCTGATCTGAGCTCTGGGTCTGCTCCTCTGGGATTTTTCTTAACTCTTACTTTTGTGTTCTACTTAGACCTCAGCCCTGCTTCTGCAGTGTAGCAAAATGTAGCAATTACACTGATCATATCAGCTTGCCACACAAGAGCAAGAAAATAAGAGCATCTTTTCTAGCACTCTAGCAAATAGCATCGTCAGATCCATTGTTCTTGTTGGGTCAAGAGCACACTCATGAATCAGTAACTGGATAGGATGTGGGGTTACGTTGATTGGCTTAGAGCCTAAGTCACATGTTTGACTTTTGGACCTGGTGTAGTGAGTCTCCTTGAAAGTATATGGACTGTATGGCAGAAGGACTGATAGCAAGGTACGATTGGGAGGACCTGCCAGGAGAAGAATGAACAGGTGCTGGGGAAACAGCCACTGTCTACAACTAAAGGCTAACTTGTGCAAAAAACCATGTGTCTTGGGCCGGACTTTTCATGGTGCCAGCACCTACATATTTCTGTTATTTAGAACCTCTTTGTAATTCCAAACCAAATCTCAGATTTTAAAGAGATGTTGGCTAAATTACAATCCCGCTTTCTTTTCGGTTCACTATTTAACCTTCTCCATTTAACCCTAGTTAACCTTACTGCCTGCCCTCCTAATGACATTGTCTTGCTCTTTTTTCTTCGTCCATAATACTTAACACTTTTTAAAAACAATACTATGAAATTTAATGTGTGTTGGGTTTATTATTATTACGTTTGTTGTCTATTACGTTCATTGATGTATCCCAAGCAGTTAATGTCTAGAGTATATTAAATGTCTAGTAAATATCTGTTGAATAAATGAATGAATTGAGTAGACAGTTGAATCTGGTCAGGTACTTTGTAGCCATTTATGGCACTTTGATTGATCAGATATTTAGCAATTGGAGATGATGCTCAAATTTTTTTTTTCCAAATACCATTCCAAAGGGAATTTTATACTCTCAAGTTGTGCTTCTGTGTGTAGGCCGGTAGCAGTAGTACTAACCTGAGTGGGATGTTTCAGTGGAGGTTGCCTCTTGGCTCTTGCAATCCTTTTATTTAGTTGAGAGTAAGAATGGTTAAGAAAGGGGCCAGCAGGTAGCATGGTGGTTGAGGCACTGGACTCCTACATGGCTGACTGTGGTTTGAGTCCTGGACCTGGTGGTTGGCTTTCTCACTTTTTTTTTCTCTCTCTCTCTGGTCAAATTTTAGAATAATAACAATAATAATAATAATAATAATAATAATAATATAATTCTTAAAAAAAAAGAATGATAAGAAACATGGGAGGCATAGTTTTATTATAAGGGCTGCAGATCTCCACTTCAAAAGACCAAGATCAGTTTGGGCTCATAGGAGTTAACTCTACCTAGAGGAGTTCTCCTGACCACTTAATGTGCATGCCATGGGAGTCTGGAAGCACTTGCCTTCAAGCCTCTAGGGACAATTTGCAGTTTAATGTTAACTTGAAAGCAAGATGTTTTTCTCAGTTTAGGGCAAAGCCCACCTCTTTTCTCTACAGTATCTATTCAGTCTGAAAAGCATGGCTCATGAACTGCCTAGGCAATTTTATTTTTTTTCCTCAAAGCAAACCTTGAGCGTACCAGAAGCAAAGGCCAAGTCAGGGAAGGGCTCTGGCAGGTAAATTTTCTGCTTTGGGTGCTTCAGAGGAGGGATGAAAAATCCTATCTGCTCTCTGGTGAGAAAGGCTAAAATTCACAGTGCTGCTGAGCTTTGTTGACTCTTTCTCAGGATGTTTTGATTGCTAAGGGCACAAGGCAACTTTCACCTCAGCTCTGCCTATTGACCTATCAAACTTACTCTGGGACTCCTACGTGGAGTTCTGCTTCGGTATTATGATTCAGCTCTGCACCCCTGAAGTTTCAGAGTGAAAGGACACAGGAGTCCGCCCTTCAAGAGCATATCCCTAGCTCTTCACCTGATTCTGTCTAATTATTTCAAACGAACACCTGTTTTGTGGGCGCACTCGCTCCAAACTTGAAATCCAAGTGACTTCTAGAAGTGACACTCCACTAGTAAATATGTCTATTGTGTTGGATGTCACACTCTCAGCCAGAATCAGCCTCACCATAATGATTATGTCAAAGGCTCTGTTTGTATGGTTTCTCCTGCTATAAGCCTTGACTCTAATGCCACATATACATTAGTCATCCCTTAGTATCTACAGGGATTGGTTCTGGGACTCTGCAGATACCCACATCCAGGGAGATTCAAGTTCCTTATGTTAGATGGTATGGTATTGGCATATAACTTACATGCATCTTTCTATGTATTTTCAATTATCTCTAGATTTTTTACAATACCTAATGCAATGTAAATACTATATAAATAATTGTTATACTGTATTTTTGTTTGTATATATATTTATTTTTAATGAGAGAGGGGAAGTGTGGGAAGGAGATAGAGACAGAAATACTTTTGACAGAATCTCATCATACCAAGATTCTCCTGTCCCGGGCCTCCAGACAGAGAAGAGAGGTCTTTGGGCTGGGACTCAAACCTGAACCTGCCATGCAGCCTTTGCCATTGTGTAGCAGTGCTCTCTCCTTGTGCCACAATGTCTGGGTCAATGCATTGTTGTTACTTATTTATTTTTAAATATTTTTAGTGTTTTGCTTGGTTGACTGTGTGAATAGAGACTCTGCAGATATGAAGTTTTGACTGTACCTAGAGTTATCTGAATAGTTCACCCTGGTCAGGTTACTCTACGTAAGAGTCACTGGAGGCAGGAGTGGTATTTAACAGCCGTGTGCCTCCAGCTGGAGACTGGCCAGGAGGTGGACCGTGTGAGCTGTGATACGTGTCTAGCTTCCCTTCGCCACTGTGGGTGAACTGCAGAGTCCTCACATGTCATCGCGTGGTCTATTTCTTAAGATAAAAAATTAGTTCCTGGGACCAGCAGATAGCGTAATGGTTATGTTGCTGGACTCCCATGTAGTCGACCATGGTTCAAGTCCTGGACCTAGCAGCTTAAAACTCACACTGGGTGTGCGTGCGTGCATGCCTAAAATCTGGAGAGGAAAATGGAGGAGAAGGGACTATGGTGTGACCATCCCCCCTCAGGAGGTGATTTCTTGCTTTCTGTCTGTGTGTCTCCAGCAAGTGCACACATCCTACAGCAATAAATCTCCCTTGAAAAAGTTTCTAAGGGAGGTGAGTGGCTTGCTTAAGGTCACACATAATCCAAATCTAACCCAAATTAATCCTGAAACTCCATGTAATCAAGTCTTTGTATGCTATTCCATGTAAAGAAATGCAACCTAGAAACCTCAAGTCATAACATATATCTTGAATGTTGTTTCCATCTTCATGGAAAGGACAAAGAAGAAACTCTATTAACACAGGGCTCCAGTCATTTCTCCACCGCTCCCTTTCTTAGCTTATTCTACAGACTGCAGCTGCTACTCTACAAGCCTCTCTGCTTCCCTCCTTTGCAATCTCTCCAAGTGTTCAGAATCCCTGCATACATGGCTCAACAATCTTCTTTCTCCTGAAAAGGAGTTTCATGAGATTTTGGACCTGGCTGGCCTGGCCAGGCTGTAGGAGGCTGATGGACTAGGAAGCCCTATTCCCCACCCCTACAAGATATCCTGATTCCCTACAAAGTGAAGCACTTGCAGGCCACTGACAAAAGTACCGGTAGTTTGTTTTTGTCTGACAGCTTTCCTGGAAAGAAATTACTTTTGAAAATTGAGTTGAATAAAATTCTAGACCTCATCGTACCTGTAACTTCTAGGTGCTAGAGCTATAGCCAAACTCTAAGGTTTCAGGGCTCCATGCAAGTAGGGAATGTGGCCTGTTTGTGCCCAGAACCCAGTACGTGCACAATAAATAGTTGTCGAATAAATGAATAAGCCTAAGGATAAATTAAGGCAAATAATTTAGGAAGAAAAGGATGTCAGAATTTTTAGAAGATGGGGAAGTTTCTGCCCTCTCTCCCTGCTTTCCTTTAACTTCTCCTCTTTTCTACCAGAATGATTTGGACTATCTGCATTGAAGAAATCCATTGATTGATGGCTCTGTTCATCTGTTCACTTCATGAAGACCCTTCGTAATTTACTTTAATGTTCAGTGTCTGTTTTTCTTCCTGTCACTTTTCCCACTCTCTTTTGCACTGTATGCATGAGAATCATTTTTGGTTATATTGTTATTTCCAAAGGTCTCTGACAGGGTGGCAGTAAAATGACATAGCTAAGTGATACAGATTTTAATGACTTAATGCTATCATAATTTCTAATAGAAACATAAGTAGAGACAGGGGTTATGTTTTAAAAGACATAACAATGGAAAGAGGATCGTAGAAAAGATATTCATGAAAAATTACTGTGGCCGAAAAGGAAGCGAGAGAGGTAAGAACAGACTTAGTAAAGGCAGGTCCATAACATACAGGCTATTAGCAAAGGGGGAAAAGTCATAGGAGAGAAAACTCACGTTTTGAAAGTATGTCAGAAAGAAGAAACAAAAGCTGATAAAGGGAAAAGGTGGACTGTCATCTTAATAGGGAAAAAGAGCAAACAGGAAATTACAGAGAAAGGAAGAAAGGCTTGGCCCGCTTTACGAGCCAGGCTTGGGACAAAGGGTAATAGCAAAAAGAATACTTACGGTAATAATAGTCAATGAGGAAAGACAGCGCAGGGAAGCAATATGTTTCAGAATATCCAGGGTAGGAAAATCACTGGAAAGCACAAAGGGAGAGAATGGAGGCAGTGCAGGCTGGCTGGCAATTACTTTTCAACCTTCATGGAAGACTATTAGGTTCCTAAGAGTTGGAGAAAGGGAAGGCAGCACAATTTTTATTTTTTTTTTTTTGAGTGTGATGAAAATGTGTCCAAGTAGGTCACAGAGAATGCATGAATTTAGCAGGCTTCCTTGGTACCCAGGTAAATCTTGGTGAAACTGATAAAATGGCTAACTGATCAATGCATGGCCAGGTTGTCTCCACTGGTTCCCCTGCCTCGAATGTGGGTATCTCAGGGCCAGGGATCACATAGACTCATCACCACCTCCCCTCCCATTGTGTACTAACCCACTTTTTATTATTCCTGAATTAGCTGAAAATTACCTGTGCAGGTTTAACCCTGCTCACTGATGGTTCCATTTCTCTTCCCTCCAGTGTCCACATGGGAAGGACAGTGTGTCCCTGTGTGATGAGCATGAGCTTGTCGGGGTGGAAGCCTTTAGAGGCTGACATGGGATTCTCCACATTCTTTCTCCATGTTCCCCTATTTTAAAATCTAGCATTTAAAAGAGAATTAGAGGTGTAGTAAGGCCAATGGATAGGGATAATTGCCCTAGAAAAGTTGGTTTACTGCTCTTAGTTCCCCCAAAAAAGGGACATTCCATGCCACAGGGGCCACCTAAGAAGCATTAAGGTGTGTCATGAGGCAGAGAAGGGGAAATGGCTGAGGGCAAGGGCTTTTTCTGTAGCATTTTGGGAAGGGATGGGTGAGGCAGGGGAAGCAGGTATAGAGTTGGCCGCTCTGAATGATTTTGATGGGTTCTAGGGCACAGGGACTCTCCCTCAGTGTCTAGTACTTGACCCTGAGATGATTAGATAGGTATACAGTGACCCAGAGTGTTAGAGGAGGTGGTCAGGGATGTGGACTCTGCATTGGTTGGTGTGTATATGAAATCATGTCCCCTGGGGAGAAGGACTCCTCTTGAGAGTGGTTGAGGGTGCTATGGTCAGAATGTTGTGCTTCCCCCAAATTCACATATTCTAATCTTTATCCTAGGGTGAGAGTATCAGGAAATGGTACCTTTGGGAAGTGATTAGGTCAGGAGGGTGGAGTCCTCATGAGTGGGATTAGCACCCTTATAAAAGAGGCTCTAGAAGATCACTCACTCCTTCTTCCATGTGCAAATAAAACATGAAGACAGTCATCTATGAACAGACTCTCATCAGACCTTGACCATACTGACACCCTGATTTGGGCTTTTAGCATTCAGAATTGTGGCTATAAACCACCCAGTCTATCATATTGTGTTTGTAATAGGATCTCTAAACAGACTAAGATCGAAGGGCAGGGTGATGAGGGAAGCAGGAGAACAAGGGAAGATGGGTTTAGGTTTAAGTTTCTTGAAGTAAGGCATGTCCTGCATATGCCTGTAGGGCAGATTGAACATTAAAGCATCAAGCAACAGTTGGCATAATGGCTATGTCACTGGACTACCATGCAGTCAACCATGGTTAGAGTCCTGGACCTGGTGGCTTAAACTCATGCCGGGTGCGTATGCATGCATGCCCGATCCTGAGAGGAGAATGGAGAGAAGGGATTGAGGAATGGCCATCCCCCCAGGGGTGATTTCTCTATTTCTGTCTTCTGTCTCTGTCTTTCTGGTGAGCACATGCACCCTATAGCAAAAACAAAACAAAACAAAACAAAAACAAACAAAAATTTCTTTAAAAAAATTAAAAAGAAAAAGAAACTGTAAGTTTGGTTAATATATCCTACCTTGGTACTCATGGCTTCATGTGTTGATAAGGGAATACTGTTCAATCAAACCCTCTTGGAGTGCTGCTGCAAAAGGCCCATACCTAATGAATGACTTTGAATGAGTAAGACACTTACTTTTATAAAGCCACTTAAATTTGAGAAGGGTTTTTTTTTTTTTTTTTTTTAACCTTAGTAAAACCTAACCGATTCTCACTAAGGCACACCAACTGTGGGAATTCTGTGAAGTAATGCAAGTGAAGGATTTCTAGACACACAATATACTCTTAAGAATATTCATTATTTACTAATATTTGTATTATTTGCTAATATTTTGGGGGGCTTCTCTTTCTCAAAAATCTAATAATTAACATTTGTCTCAATAAGTTCACCTGACTTTTAATATGTTGCTAAGTGCTTTACATTCCCAATCATATTTATTCTCAGAAGGGTAGGGGAATTATGATACTACTGTTAGTAGTACCAAAATAATTCAGTTTTTTAAAGAGGAATAAACTAAAGGTCAGAGTAGTAACATAACTAATCTAAGATCATACAGCTGATAAGTGGTAGAGCTAGTTTGTAATCCCAAGTGTGTCAGACTCAAATCCTAGTCCTAATCCCCATATTCAAATTGCAAGGTACCTCACAGATTAAATATCTCATGAATATCATTTTTCTTAACATGCTATAAAATAAAGGGCAGGAGCCAGAAACAGCCTCCTATAAGCTTTAGTACTCAGTCTGGATTTAAAGATCCTCTGTGGGCAGCTTGGTCTCCAGGCCCAACCTTGGGAGAAAGCTAACAATGACTGTGCTGCTGGGACAGGATGGTGAAGTCACTCTCCCCAACACACCTCCATGTTTCAGTACGGCTGCTTTAAGCTCTTTCACATTGTGCTTCCTCCCTCCCACTGGCCTTCAGTCACTCTCACATACTACTGATTGGCTACTGCCTTGTGCCATTAATGCCTCCTCTCTGGAGGTGGAAAGCCAGTTAGTCACTTGCTCTACCTCCCTGATATCTAGTAGTGGCCATGAGAAGCAACTCAACCATGGTACGCCAAGGGAAGTCTAAGGGAAGTCTGATAGGGGCCTCCTGGGGAAGATGTTTCTCTTCCTATTGAGAAAGGTAAAAGAGAAGAAATCATTGGTGATGCTGTTTTCCCCTTGTCCCTGCCCTGAAAACAGATGTGATACCTCAAGCCACAGCAATCATCTTGCTACTATGAGGTTTTGAGCCTAAGGACAAAAAGGCAAGAGTTGTCGATGTAATAAACCATCAGAAATAGCCCAAGTTCTGATGTCATGGGAAGCTGCACTAAAAACAGCAACCACCTACTCCTTGGCCTCTCATTAGGCAAGAGAAATGACCTCTCTTATTAAAGCCATGGTTAGTCAAACTTTTCTCTCATTTTAAGCTGAATATGTTTCTAAATGATATACCATATCACTATAAATCTTCATATACATCATAAAACAATAATACAGATTTATCCTAATTTACATATCTAGTTCCCAATTTTGCATCATTTGAATTACAGTGACTTTTGAACTAATTTAAATAGTTTCATGTTGGACATCATTGTATCTAACGTCTTTTCCATATTTATACTTACTTTCTTTACTCAGGATGGATTTCCTGAAGTAATTTAAGGACACCTGTTACAGAAAAGCTTTATAAAAAGTTAGCACAAATTCTTGGCATTTTGCCTCTTTTTAAACCTTGTATTGTGTAGACTCCATACTTCTTTCATAAATGAAGGAAACAGACACACTGAGCAAATCAAAGTGAAACTCTGTCAATCTAAATTTTATGCATTTCCATCTCAGAAGAAATTGCCTTGATGTGTATTTCAATTTGTTTGAAAAGTATGAAAGAATAAAACCTTATATAAAAAAGAATTAATATTACATAATTTTTTTTCTTCTTATATTTACCACGGTGGATGCTCTGGTGAGGAATTGTTAATGTACTACCTTGAATGAAAGACTAAAACACAATCATACAGTTTTTGTATTGGGATGCACCTGGGATTCTACTTGAAACACACCAATATGAGGTAGAGAGTTGAATAGTAGAGTTGGGGGACATGAGCCTTCAGGGGTGCTTTCTAGATATAATCTCACTTTAAATTATGTCATAATTGTTAACATTTTTAATATTTAAATGATCTTATTATTGTTTCCATTTTATAGATAAATGGTTGCTTGAAGACGCTAAGTGCCTTGACCAAGATTGTGGCAACAGTTGGGGTATTTCAGAAATCTTAGTATCGGCATGTCTGACTGCTGTGTCTCTACTTCCCCTGTCTCTTCATCTCTAAAAGCAAACAGAGAAAACAGTAGACAGAGTGGTCACAGGGCTTGCCTCATGCAGAGATAGCCGTAGAACCCAGTACTCGATGTACCTACAGTCTCTCCTTGGCCTCCCAACAGTGAAGATATAGCGAGTGAGATTTAGCAAAGACAGCCATTATCAAGTGACACTGAGGCTGTTGAATTGTGGCAGTTAAGTCACATGTTCCTTACCCAGTTTGGGGAAGACAGTCAACCTGATGGAACTTTCACAGGACCTATATTATGATGAAGCATTTTCTCAAGGAAAGGCTATCTCAAGGAGGCAACATTGGAAGACTGAGCCATTAAAAGTGCAGTCTTTAGTCCAACAGATCTGGACTCAAATGCTAGCCTCTGTCTGCGCTAATCATATGACCCTAGGCAAGTTATTTAAACCTTTCTATGTATTAGTTTTCTCCCCTTAAAAACTGGCATAATAATGATGTCTAATGCCTAAGTTTTGGGAAGGATTAAATGAGAGCAAAATTGCAGCCTCTGGCAGAGACGTAGTAAGTACTCATTAAATCAGACAAGTCCTAGATTATGAAGACATTGTAAATGGTAACAGTCGTTTCTTTTATTTTCTGAGAGAACTCCATGTTTGTACTGAGTTTGTCAACCACTTCTGTGCTGCTCATTGGCTGACCAAACACCATCAATCTGGGCTCTTTGCTCAGCAGACTGAGTGGAATGTGTTTGTTCAGTTTACAAATGTTATATTTGGGAAAGGGTGTGTTAATCAGAAGTTCTAAAGTAGATCAATATGGTGATTTCCAGTTCACCAGTCTCCCTAGCAATGGTTTGGGGCTATCTGACCAATTCTGGCACATGAATTGTAAGTGGAAGTGACATGTGTGCATCTGAGGTTGAGCAGTTAGGGGCCAGTGAGGTGCCTGTCCCATCTGTCTCTTTGCCTGTTGAGGTAAACATCACATGTTCCAGATGGTGTAGCTACAAGATAGACAAGGCCTATCCAGGTCACAATGGACTTTATGTGAGCAGAAAAGAAATCTTCATTGTGTCACAGCACTGAAATTTGGGATTTGTTTGTTACTAAACAAATTTTAGACAAATGATTTTCAATGTATGGTTGAGGAACCTCTAGGTTTTCCTCAGATCTTTCTGGGGGATTTGCTAGATGAAAATTATTTCTATAATGATGCTAAGTATTATTTATCTTTCTCACTCTCTCACTCTTATCCCCTCTTGATCATGTAGCAAGGTTTTCCAGATCCTATATGATATATAATGATGTCATTGCTTTTACAGCTCATAGAACATCTACCTATGTTAAACATTTTCTCTGTTTTAATCTGCAATGTGATAAATAGAGACAAGAGGCCAGCAGTTTGTGTAATGGCCATGTCACTGGACTCCCAAGCAGTCAACCGCTGTTCGAGTCCTGGATCCAGTGGCTTAAACTCACTCCGGGTGCGTGTGCATGTGTGCCCAAGATCCTGAGAGGAGAATGGAGGAGAAGGGATTGTGGCATGGCCATCCCCCCTGGGGGGGGATTTCTCACTTTCTGTCTCTCTGTCTCTCTCTGTCTTTATGGCAAGTGCATGCGTCCTATAGCAAAAACCTCTCCAAAAAAAAAAAAAAAGATAGAGACAAATACAACCCACATAAACAAAAGATCTTTGCATTCTCAATAATTTTTAAGAGTGTAAAGGGATCTTGAGGCCAAAATATTTGAGAACCATGAGATTAGTCTATATTTCCTAACACAGAAATTATATGGGCAATTTGGAGATGGATATGGTGGTCAAAATCTCTTTTGTTTTAAAATCAATTTTCTAGGCAGTCTTTATGGGAGAAGTACAGAATAAAAAGGAATGCATTTTTAATTCAATGTAATTTTTTTCCACAAGGATAGATTCTGAAGGAGATTGGGAGTTGATGGAATCATCAGACATGGATGCAGAGTTTGAAAGCCTGGATCATAGATAAATTAACAATACATGGCAGAAGGAGGTGTATAGCAGGCACATTTTACTGCTGAGCATGTCAGTCAAATGTTGGTTGATAAATTCTATCCATAACATTAGCAAGAATGTTAGTGAATAAACTATGGAAATACAGGCAGCCTGGTTGTATTCTGTCTTTCCTAATTAAAGCAAAGAGATTAAGATTTTATAAACACCTGTTTTCTGTTATGTGCTTCACAGATATTGTTTATAATATTATTAATCCTTATAACCCATTAAAAAGATTTTTAATTATAACGTTTATTTTATAGATGAAACTGATATTCACTCTCAGAAACATAATTTCAACTTGGGTATTTTTTCTCTCCCTCTGGTGTCCTTGGTTTTTTTCATAATGCCAGACTGACTTGATGGGATAAGCAGATACAGAATTACCATGTTGTGGTGGTCATGGGAATTTTTCTGACATTTTGTTTTTCAACAGTTGCCTCTAAAATACTATTTCTGCCTCAAAGGTATAGTGAAGAGTTGGGCAGAGATTTGTTGCTCATTACTTTTCCTTTAGATTCAATTTAAGTATCTTCAGTGGTTTCTAATTGTCCCCAACCATTTAAGGCTATTTGTCCAGTCACCAAGTATTTGACTTTCTGTTACCTCTGAGATACTGTCCTAGATGTTAGGGATCTAGTAGTGAACAAAATCCACTAACATCTCTGTCCTCCTGGAGCTAATATCACAGAGAGCTGAGAATAAGCAAGACAAATATATAAAATACACACGTTAGATGGTGGTAAGGGTCTAGGCAAAAAATAAATCAAAGAAGAGGACTGGTGGGAGTCAGGGGGAAGCTATGGAAATACAGGCAGCCTGGTTGTATTCTGTCTTTCCTAATTAAAGCAAAGAGATTAAGATTTTATAAACACCTGTTTTCTGTTATGTGCTTCACAGATATTGTTTATAATATTATTAATCCTTATAACCCATTAAAAAAGATTTTTAATTATAACGTTTATTTTATAGATGAAACTGATATTCACTCTCAGAAACATAATTTCAACTTGGGTATTTTTTCTCTCCCTCTGGTGTCCTTGGTTTTTTTCATAATGCCAGACTGACTTGATGGGATAAGCAGATACAGAATTACCATGTTGTGGTGGTCATGGGAATTTTTCTGACATTTTGTTTTTCAACAGTTGCCTCTAAAATACTATTTCTGCCTCAAAGGTATAGTGAAGAGTTGGGCAGAGATTTGTTGCTCATTACTTTTCCTTTAGATTCAATTTAAGTATCTTCAGTGGTTTCTAATTGTCCCCAACCATTTAAGGCTATTTGTCCAGTCACCAAGTATTTGACTTTCTGTTACCTCTGAGATACTGTCCTAGATGTTAGGGATCTAGTAGTGAACAAAATCCACTAACATCTCTGTCCTCCTGGAGCTAATATCACAGAGAGCTGAGAATAAGCAAGACAAATATATAAAATACACACGTTAGATGGTGGTAAGGGTCTAGGCAAAAAATAAATCAAAGAAGAGGACTGGTGGGAGTCAGGGGGAAGGGTGCAATTTTTGACAAAGTGACCAGGTTAAGCATCATTGGGAAGGTGTTATGTAAGAAGCGCCATAAGAAAGTGAAGCAGCTCCGTAAGTATTCAGAGGGAGAGCATGCAAGGGAGAGTGCATGACAAGCAGCAAAGCCTAGAGGTGGGAGCTGCAGGAAACAACCAGGAGGCATCTATGGATAAAGTGGCTTGTACAGCCATCGTGAGAATTTGGGGCTTGCTTAGAAATAAGACAGGCGATGCTTTTTTGATATTTAGGGTAGAGGAACGCCATTATCTGGCTTTCATTTGAACAGAATCAGTCTGGCTTTTGTGTTGAGATTTCTTTAAATAGAAGGATGATGGGAGAAATTGGGAGACCTGTCGAGAAGTATGAAATCCAGGTGAGAGATGAACTCAGTCTATAGTGGTAGCAGTAAAAATAGTGAGAAGTGGTCAAATTCGGTTGTATTTTGAAGACAATGTCAACAGGAGTTTCTAATAATTGTTTGTGGGCAGCAGAGGAAAAGGGGAGTCAAGGGTGGTTCCATGATTTTGAGCCTGAGCATCTAGATGAAAATCAGTTTGTATGGGGAAGCTTGGAGGAGGCATAGGCGTGGCAGGCCAAGAACTTAGTTTTTCTATTCCCTAATTCAATGTGTTTCACAAATTCGTATGTTGAAATCCTAACCCTCTATATAATGGTATTAGGTGTTGGGGGAGGTGAATAGGTCATGAGGGTGGTGCTCTCACAAATGAGATTAGTGCTCTTAAAAAGAGGCCCTATAGAGATCCCTTGCCCCTTCCACCATGTGAAGATGAAGCAAGAAGGCTACATGCAAAAGCAGGTGTGCGCTCACTAGACATCAAATCTGCCAGTGCATTTATCTTGGACTTCTCAGCCTCCAGAACTGTGAGAAATGTGTTTGTTGTAAGCCACCTCACCTATGACATTCTCTTCTAGCAGCCTAAATAGACAAGAGAATACTCTTAGTTTCGTGATGCCTATTAGACTTCTGAGTGTAGATGGTAGGTGGGCAATTGGGTATACACGTCTAGAGTTCACTGGTTGCACTGGAGACATAACTTTGGGAGTCATCAGAATAAAGATGGTATTTGAAGCCACTAAAGTGGATGAGATCACAAGGGATGTGAGTGCAAATAGAACAGGAACAAGTCCAAAGACTAAGCCCTGGGCTTCATTATTTAAAGACTACAGGGAGGGGAGAAGATAAAGCAGAAAGAAGAAAGGGATCTAAGAAGGAGCAGCCAGTAAGATAAGAGTTCCCCTCCTCTTTCTCATAGTCTTGTGACATCTACCCCTCCACAGGTTCCATGGAATCCAACTGCTGGTTCACATTGGTTGCAGCTTTTCCTGCCTCTGTAACCTCACAAATGTAATGTGCTATGTGTGGCAGGATTCCAAGGCAGCTTCTTTCTGACATGACTGTCCTGATCCAGCTTCAAGGACCGTTTTAAATGCTTTTCTTATTCCCCCAATCTCTCCCTTTTCTTTGTACCCATTACCACATTATGAAGACAAGTCACATATAGCAATTCCACATGTTTAACTGTAGTTCTTTGGGTACATGTTTTTCACTTCTCTAAACGGTAAGCTTTTTGTAGGAAAGGGCCATGCCATCTTGCGGAACGCCTTTCTTTCTTATTAAGCAAAATTGCATTTCATCGAACAATCACTAGGCAGGTATGAATAGGGGGAAGATACAAAGAAGCGAGACTTCCTTACACTAAATGATAACTTGGATCTAAAAAGTAGGTGTTGCTGTGGGAACAAAGAGATTTGTCATTATATTACTGCAATAATAAACAACATATGTAGTGATTCATCTGCTTTTTGGTATGGAGATGGACCTCATTGCTGTATTGCCTTTTGATTTTAAAATTCTCCTTCAAATCAAGAGATGGAAAGAGACATTTTTTTAAAAATTTCAAAATATAGACATGACACTGGAATATAATTTTAATACGGAAGATACAATGTAGTTACTCTAGACAAATACTTCCCTCATCTGGTCTAAACTGGAACTGTAAACACATGACCTGCTGTCCAACACTCAACTTGCAGGTATGCACTTGTATCACCTGCATGCTCTGGGCGCTCCCCTCTGGCAATGGGCCCCTCTGTTTCTCACTGTTTGGTCCTGGACTGCTTTACTTTACCTACTGTAGGATCATGGGCTTCCTAGCTCTGTTCCTTTATTATCCCAGCCTGCCATTTATGTGGAATGCAAGGTGAATGAATGATGCTTTAAAGCCGTGCAATTCCGTAGGCCATACTTTTGGGTTTTGAAGGCATTTTTGTGTATGACCTTTGTGTGAGTAAGCAAGTACTACATAATCATTTTTATTAAAAAACAAAAACAAAAAAAACAAAAAACCAAGTCTTACCATTGCTTGGCAAATAATGTACCTTAAATGCTGTTGGGGTTAGGAAAATCACTACAAATGAGAAAGAGAAAGATTTTGTCCAGATCCATGCAGACCCTAAATAAATAAAGAAAAAGATGATGAATATTGTAAAACTTAAAAGCTTATTCAGAAATGAACGTTTTTACTTTTGATCTTCATTATTGACTGGCATGATTTCCTTATTTCTACTTTAGGTTCTTTCTTGCCCTGGAGACTCAATGATTTTATGTCTAGTGGTTCATAAGTCACACGATATCTGGAATTAGGTGGCAAGTATTTATTTTTTCTTTAGTGAGAGCCTATAAAACCTCAGCAGTTTGTATTTTAAGGCAATCAAAACTAAATGGAGTCTTGCATAATTGGCTCCCTCTTTCTAATGTTTCCATAAAAACAAAATACTATAGGCAACCTCTGAAAATGTAAAGACCTTTTTCTTTCTGAATGTAGATGGAATGAAAATGAGGTTGAGAACAATCTCTCTTTCTCTCTCTCTTTATCTCTCTCTGTATACACACACACACACACACATATATATATATCTGAACACACACACATACATATACATACATATATATAAAACATCTTAAAAATATAATTTTTAGCTTTGACACATACTACAGAGTGACCAAAAATTTGGGGACTATTTGGAGTAATTAGTCTTGGTGTGTCAACAGAAACATTTTTTTGGATAACTTGAGATTTCAGCGGACCAAACAGAAGATAGATTGTTACGATTGTGTGAACTCCCTACAAAAATACCTGTGAAAATGAATGGAAGATAAGATAGAACTTTTTATTAAATCACCCATCTTTTCATTTCTCTATCTTAAGAACAGCCAGCCCTTTTGCTGTTAGCACAAAATGACCCATGTAATTGTGCGATGACTTTTCCTTATCCTTTTTTATTATAGGAAATATCTTTCCTTTTTCCCCCCACCTTCTGGGGGCGGGGGCAGGTTTGGCCCTAGAACTTCTAGGAAACTTAAAAAGAAAAAAAAAAAAACAACAAAAAAAACTGAAGGAATGATGGAACCTGACTTGGCAGATCTGGTCATGGCTTAGGTTATAGATTTTGACACTGAGTGAAGGAATATTATTTTGATGGGAGATATTATTTTTAGAGTGAGACACGGTGCTTTAGAAGCAATGGAAATAGACAGCACCTTTCTCCTAAAGGGCCAGGACTTTGATATGGCCAGGAGAGTGTTCATGAGAATGAGGCCTGGAGAGTGGCACTGGCAGGAAAATTCGCATAATGAGGCTTCCAGCAGGAGTGGGCTTTCAGACACTAGTTATAGAAGAAGTCCAAGGGTACTCCGGGTAGGGGTTTATTCTAAACATAGGGAGGCTGCCCAAAGCAAGGCATAGTTGAGAACTGGGGAGCCTAATAGGAGTTGCCCTTGGGAAATAAGAAAGACTGAGAGGAAGGTCAAACATGACCACTTTTGAAAGAAAATAAGGACAAAGGTGAACGTGAGGAAGGATTTAAAGAGACTGACAGCTGAAGGAAAAGGCCAAATGAAATGAAATGACTTTAGAAAGTAAATGGCATTTCTTGATGAAGCTACTACTGCTTGATATATGATGTCTAGGTTTTCTGGGATTTTGTGCTAGGCAGAAAAAGATCATCTAAATTAGATTAACATGCATATTCTTGGTTAGATAGCAAAAAATATAAAACGTAGAAGTCTTTATCTGCAAACAGTGTGACAAGTCAAAAGGGATGGTAAGATGTTCTTCTAAGATATAAATTCCATATTATGAAAATTGAGAAGAGGATCCTTGTGGAAATTAGTAGAATTAACCAGTATGGGTTACATATTTGGAATATATAGAGACAACGAGTATGAGCTTGCTAAAGTAAAAATATTGGAATGATAAAAATGTTCTTATCTATATTTTGGAAAGTGATTTTCCCTAGTACCTGGAAAAGACTGAGAAGAGGCTAATTAATGGTGGAACAAGGAAGGGAAAAAACATGGTTTTAAGTGTGATTGGTACATGTATGATTCTGCTATTAGGAGAGAAAGTGGTTCAATTCAATCACTTATAACAGAAATAATGATACAAACAGAACTTAATTGGCCTACTTCAAAGGGTTCAAACAGGCACCGAATAACTGGAATCCTTTCTAAAATGAATAAATTTATCATAATTTTATACATTAACCAGAATAACTTAAAATTAAACTAACATATGACTTACAAGGCCTGAAAAAACCCCACATTATTCCATTTGATTATTGTAATGGGTATACATAATTCCTGGCTAAAAAGGGATTGGGACTAGAAGATAAAGGCCCAGGGAGTGCAAAGGCATTCTTTTAATTGCATGACATCCATTTAAATGCATTAGACCATTTGCATTTGCAATGTGTTGAAATAACTCCTTCGGGACCAGTGGATAGGGTACTGGATGTGTCATTGGCCTCCCACGTAGTCGACAGTGGTTCAAGTCCTAGACCTGGTGGCGAGACCTGGCAGCTTAAACTCATGCCAGACTCATGAGTGTGCATGCCCAAGATAGTGAGAGGAGAGTAGAGGAGAAGGGATTGCGGTGTGGTCATCCCCACTGGGGGGTAAGTTCTTGCCTTCTGTCTCTCCCTGTCTTTGTCTCTCTGGTGAGCCCACATACCCTATACAAAAAAGTAACAAAAATAACTCATATTTACAAACCTATCAGCATTAGGTATTTTCTTCCTTTGTTTTAGGAATGTTTCTAGCAAAATTATAGATGCAAAAGTTAATTCTAAAGCTTTTAAGTGAAAGCTTTACACTAAAGCCGATAACCTCAGAACATTTGGGTGCTAGTCACGCAGAGGTATTGATAAATGAGATAAAATAGTTACTTGATACTTCAGAATATATTATAATAGAAGAGCTTAATGACCATACCATTATAATACATTTGATGTTTGGGACACTGGTAATTTAGGGGTAAATTTATAGGAGCAGAGGGTCTGCCTTTATGATTCTCTTTCTCCCCATATATATAAGTATATATACATACATTTATATATATTTATTTTATGAAGTAATTCAAGTAAACAATTACTCCTTCCTTCCCTCCTCTCTGCCTCTCTTCCCTTTTTTTTGTTTCTTTCAAGACAAGCACCCTCCATAGCATCTCTTGTCATGTTCCTCTCACCAGTCTTCCTAGTCAGCCAGGAATATGGGCACATGTATGTGCACCTAGCATGTGCAGGTCAACCTGGGAACCAAACCCTGATCTTCCATATGGTCTCCAGCATTGCAGAATGTTGTACTACAGCAGCACCTCTGCAGTTGGGCCATAAGCTAGTTTTCTAAAGTATTTTTATAAAATTGTTGCTTTTAAGGGGTAGACACATAAATGATGCTTATTTGACTACCTATTGAAGGGTCAAACATTTTTGTTCTCCCTAGTATTCCAGAAGCATTTTCAGCCATGTCCTACACTCACACGTCCATTTTTTTTAGTCCTACATCATATGCAGCTAACCTTAAGTTGTTCCTGTGTTATCTAGTAGTTCACCCTACATTTCTTAAAACTAGCTAGTGATGGGAATGATGGCATGTAAGAGAGTCAACTTGAATCCTCAAAGAATATCAGAGAAGAAAATCGAAGAGGGAAGTAAAGGATGGAGAGTGTGATAATTCGTAGAGAAGTTTCTGCCCTATTCTAGCTCTTCCCAGCTTGTATAAAGTAACTTCAAGTGGCTCTGCCCCTTTGCTTGGCTTTTCTTCAGTTCATCGCATTACTTCTACCTGATATTACCCTACATGCATCTCTGTATTATTCATTATTATCTCTTCGTTCATTATAAAGTATAGAACTTAGTCTGACTCTATCAATAGAGTCTAGAGAAGTGCCAACACATAGTAGGTGCTCGGTAAATGTCTGTTGAATAAATGAATGAATGTGTGAGTTAAAAAATTGACGCCAGATTTCAGAGTGGAATGACAGCATCTCTGTGCTTTTAGGTTTTAGGACCTTAAATAGCTTGTGGGACAGAGATTAAAACCGTATTTCAGAATTGTAGAATATTCCTTTTTTTTCTGGCTAGCAGAGTATCTCAGTGTTGTATACCACAATATTAAATAACAGAGGCTCAAATTTATTAATTTCTTTGAATAAATTTATTGATGATGAAAAATTTAAGGAGTGATAAAGGCAATCAGAAGAAAAACAGGAATAAAAAATAATGCTTTGTGTAAGACTGAAGGAACTGTGCCTAGGAGCTGATGAGAGGGGCAGGTATGGGGGTTGTCATGGGTTTCTGCCTACAGGCAAGTCTGTCTGGGCTGAGATTGTCCCAGACACTAAATATTTACCACATCTTCAAATCAGGGTTTCATGTCTACTTGGAAGCCAGGCTGAGGTGTCTGGGAAAGGACTGAGAAGGATGTGACAGTGGTAGCAGCCTTCAGACTCTTCTGCTGTCCAGCTCTGGCCCCAGTCTTGTATTTCCACAAAACACAGGCTCTGAGGACTCAGCTGCCTCTGAAGGCCACTTTCCTAGGACACTGCATGCTCAAATAGGTTTCTTTGTTTTCTCACCTCCTTCCTTTTTTCTCCCACTTCTCATTTCAAGTAGCTGATCAAAACTTCTGTCAACCACAAACCATACTCTCTCCATCTTACTATCTTTCCACTAATGATGAAGGGCCCACTATCATTCAAGTCACCAAGGAACCATCTAACTTCTTTTTAATTAAAGAATTTTTTAAAAATTTAACTTTATTTATTTTAATTTGATGGGGATTGGGAGGGGGAGGGGGGAAATGAAGGGGAAAGAGAGAGAGAAAATGAGAAAGCAAGCTGCCAGGCCCTGAACTCGAACTGTAGTAGGCCATGTGGGAGTCCCGTGCCCTTAACCACCATGCTACCTGCTGCCCTTTTTTTTCTTAAGAATTATTTTTTATCTGACTATACTTAATTAAATTTGACCAGAGAGGGACAGAAAGAGAGAGAGAATAAGAAAGCAAGCCACCAGGTCCAGGACTTGAACTATGGTCAGCCATGTGGGGGTCCAGCACCCTTAACCACCATGCCACCTGCCAACCTTGGAGCCATCTAACTTCTGTTCATCCTCATTCTGTAATGTAGCAATGCCTTTAGGTAAGAGTTTTGTGGAAAATATTAACCTAAAATATTTAGGGGTAAATTTATAGAGGTAGAGGGTCTTCCTTCATGCCTTTCTCTCTCTCCATATATAGAATGTGTGTGTGTGTGTACACACACACACACACACACACATACATTTATATAGTAAAAAATCTATTCCATTTGACAAAAAGCTGCCACTGACCAGAAAGGCAGACAAAATTTGTCCAGAAATACCCTCTTTGGTTTATTGTGATCTTCCTGCTAATGACTTTTCTGAGAGTTTAAGACTTTTGCCCTTTTGCTTTGACTGCTATAATCATCACTCAGTTGTCACTCGGTAATTGCCTAATTATATTATTTGGTGGCAAGTGAAGTTTTTAAGCGACAAACTCTTCCAAACAGCTGTGATTGGATTTGTTTTTGATACTTTATTTAATTTACAATTGCATTTGTAAAATCATAATTAGTCTAATTTATTTAATGACCCCCATCATGGGCTGTAGAATATTTTCTGAGGGTGTTTTTAATTACATGCGAATCAACACCATAATTTTAGAAGAGTTTGAGTGAAGTGGGCATTCACATAATTCCCACCATTGATTCCCAGTGAAGGATTTAGTCATTTTCCCCCCTACAGTAAAAAGGTTCTTAATGAATACAAAATGTTTTTCTGAAAGGTTGAATTCATCTAGTAACTTAGAGATATATCTTTTTCGTCTCAAGTTTTAGAATCTAGTTCTGACCTTTTCTATTTTATGCTCAGGATAAATATATTTCTTTAGATAAAGCTAATGATGTTATAACCGATCCTGAACAAAAGGTTAAGTTCTTATAAGGATCACAATTGAATTTTGTGTTAATCTGTTAGAAGCAGTTGCATCATGTTTTCTTTTTCTTTTTTTTTCCTTGAAATTTAATTGTCTCTTAATTAGCTTCACCTTAGATGGAATTTGTGTTATCTTTCACTTTTAGGAATATCATTTTGGAGACATTTGTGAGAATCTGAGAAGGAAAGAGTAAAGCTCCATCTTTTTTTTTTTTTTTTTTTTTTTCCCTGCTTTGCCAACAGTTCACAGTTCTGAAAAGTCTGGATGGTGCTATGAAAGTTTGTGTGCCTAGTGAAATGCTGTCCAATTGGCCAAACCATTAGGCCTTGGGAAATGTCCTAGAAGCTTGGCAAGAAGAAGTTCTCAAGAGAGAATGAATGCTGCCAATTTCCAATTGGCCAAGACACATTACAAGGACAACCTTCTCTCTGAGCAAGCTGGCATTTCCACTCCAATTGGAATCTGCAACACAAAGATGCACAGGGGAGAAAGATTAAACAAACCTTTTCAACTGTCTGGTCCAGGTGAATCTTTCATTCTATCTGGTCTGTTCCAATCTTCTTTTGATCATGGACCATATCAAATATTAGGGAACACAGGTTAGGTTACAGAACTGATAAACAGCCAGGGAAAAGGTAGGAGGAGTGAATGGATTTATTTTTATACATACACATGAGGCATTGAACCTGCCTGAGCACTTCAAATTGTTGCTCATAAAATTTTAGGTCTTCTGTGTGAGGCAACCTGCCTGCCACATTGGCCCTTGCTCAAGGAGCTCCGGCCCCGGATGCATGCCTGGGAAATAGTGACAGCTGTGCTCTCTGCCTGGCTGCTTCCACTTATGAAAACATGGGGGTAAATGGCAGTCTCCCCACAGGCTCCTCTCCTGCCATTCTTCTTTCCTAGTCACAGCCAAGAGTGAAAGCCCCCAACAGAATTGAATAACAGTCATTCAGAGTCTACCTCAAATAGGTTTAATTTGCTTTTTACGAAGACACACACACACACACACACACACACACACAACAAAAACAAAAACCTCAGGAAGTTACAAAAATAAATAAGATATTTGCCTAATTGGAATTTCCAAACAATATTATTTTGTTCTTAAAACACTCATTTTGTGTTTTTTAACCTGGCCATTTGTAACCGTTTAGGTAAACAAGACAAAAATATCCAATTACATCAAGTACAATTTGCCTCCTGAAGTTGATTTTCTGGGTGTGAATGAGGAGGGATTAGAAGGCTTGGCGCTCACACATGCTCCTTTGGCAAATCGGGCTCATTCTACCATGTAAGGATCGTCAAGAGTCATCTCTGAAAACAAAGCCTAACAGCAGATGAGCTGAGCCGGTTCCTTCAGCATGGGTTCATTTATCCTGGTCTCTAGAATGCTGTACTTAGTCCCTGTGTCATTCAAAGTGTGCCTGAGATTTTGCTTGTGCCCTGTGGCTTTTATCAGACTGTCTAGTGCAGACAGTACAGAAGGGAACCTGGGAGACTTGAGAGCAAAGCCAGCCCATTCCCATGTTTTCATCCTTGCCTGTGTTGCTGCATTATGAACACCACCTCTGGAAAACCTCTTTTGCCTTTAGTTTCTACTACAATTTCTTTACTGTAAATCCCTAGGTCTCTGCAGATATTCCAGTGTAAAACAGGGCTTAAGCAGGTAAAGGTCTTCATAGTGTGAGTGGAGATCCAAGTGGAGAGTTTGCATTTGTCCTTTGGATTAAAGTTGTTCACCATTCTTAGTTCATATGTCTCTGTGTGTTCTTCCTCTCTGAAGGTTCAGCTGAGACCAACTGGTAAAAGGCAGAGGGATTCAGTTTTAAAAATGGTCAGATTTGGGGCCAGAAAGTGGTGTGATGTTTGATGCGCTGGACCCCCACATAGCCAACCATGGTTTGAGTCCTAGACCTGGCGGCTTGCTTTCTCACTTTCCCTCTCTCTCTCTATCTGGTAAGTACATGTACTCTATAGAAAATTAATAATAAATAAATTCTTAAAAAAAAAAAAAAGCTGCCAGAATTGATCAATGATCACTAGGATTCGTGAGTTTCCTAACATGAGAGATTTCCAGAGACATATATCAAAAAAATTTTAATGTATCAATCTCTGTGATAGCGTCATTCTCCTGTCCTTAACCCCATGATGTAAGACAAGAGGGAAACTGGGTCTGGGCAATAGCAAAGTCAGAGATACCCTGGATCTAGGGATGATTAGGGTCATCTTCAGGTCTCCATGGCAACATGCTGATTGAGCTCTAAGGAGGAAGATGCACCAAGGAATGACAGATCCCAAGTTTCCAGACTTGCCACTGTGTTCCAGGTGAGGCACAGAAGAAAGGGTCACCACTTTGGCCGGGACTACTGGTAATATCCAAAACTGAGATGAAAGGGGCAACTGTGACAGGCCAGAGAGTGGTGACTTCTACCCCTTAATCCTCTGAACTCTGCAGTGACCTTGGGAGAGAAAAGGGGCTTCAGGAAGGGTGACACAGACTTTTCTGCCAACCCAACAGGCATGAGGTTCAGAGTTCAATTTTATTTTATTTAGATGCAAAAAAAAATTTTTTTTGCACATTTGTTTGGGGTCTGAGGATTGGACCTGTTATAATATGACTAATAATGTTGGCTAGAAAGTCCTTAAAGGGCTTCAAATACCCAAACTCGGATGGACTAGTTAAATTATAAAGTCCCACTCAATTCTGAGGTGTTACAAGTTTTTGATTCATGAAATCAGTAACCAAAAGTTTATTTAGAAAAACAAATTCCTTTCACTCTACTGCATATGATGGGCAAGATGTTTTCATTTACCTTTTGCACATGGCTGCAAACTTTTAGGACAATTCCAGATTCTTTTAAATGTGTGTTTCCCCAAATTTGATGCTGTAGGCTAAATGTGGCATTGATTTCTGCATGTACTTAGTCCCTGTGTCTTTCAAAGTGTGCCTGAGATTTTGCTTGTGCCCTGTGGCTTTTATCAGACTGTCTAGTGCAGACAGTACAGAAGGGAACCTGGGAGACTTGAGAGCAAAGCCAGCCCATTCCCATGTTTTCATCCTTGCCTGTGTTGCTGCATTATGAACACCACCTCTGGAAAACCTCTTTTGCCTTTAGTTTCTACTACAATTTCTTTACTGTAAATCCCTAGGTCTCTGCAGATATTCCAGTGTAAAACAGGGCTTAAGCAGGTAAAGGTCTTCATAGTGTGAGTGGAGATCCAAGTGGAGGGTTTGCATTTGTCCTTTGGATTAAAGTTGTTTACCATTCTTAGTTCATATGTCTCTGTGTGTTCTTCCTCTCTGAAGGTTCAGCTGAGACCAACTGGTAAAAGGCAGAGGGATTCAGTTTTAAAAATGGTCAGATTTGGGGCCAGAAAGTGGTGTGATGTTTGATGCGCTGGACCCCCACATAGCCAACCATGGTTTGAGTCCTAGACCTGGCGGCTTGCTTTCTCACTTTCCCTCTCTCTCTCTATCTGGTAAGTACATGTACTCTATAGAAAATTAATAATAAATAAATTCTTAAAAAAAAAAAAAGCTGCCAGAATTGATCAATGATCACTAGGATTCGTGAGTTTCCTAACATGAGAGATTTCCAGAGACATATATCAAAAAAATTTTAATGTATCAATCTCTGTGATAGCGTCATTCTCCTGTCCTTAACCCCATGATGTAAGACAAGAGGGAAACTGGGTCTGGGCAATAGCAAAGTCAGAGATACCCTGGATCTAGGGATGATTAGGGTCATCTTCAGGTCTCCATGGCAACATGCTGATTGAGCTCTAAGGAGGAAGATGCACCAAGGAATGACAGATCCCAAGTTTCCAGACTTGCCACTGTGTTCCAGGTGAGGCACAGAAGAAAGGGTCACCACTTTGGCCGGGACTACTGGTAATATCCAAAACTGAGATGAAAGGGGCAACTGTGACAGGCCAGAGAGTGGTGACTTCTACCCCTTAATCCTCTGAACTCTGCAGTGACCTTGGGAGAGAAAAGGGGCTTCAGGAAGGGTGACACAGACTTTTCTGCCAACCCAACAGGCATGAGGTTCAGAGTTCAATTTTATTTTATTTAGATGCAAAAAAAAATTTTTTTTGCACATTTGTTTGGGGTCTGAGGATTGGACCTGTTATAATATGACTAATAATGTTGGCTAGAAAGTCCTTAAAGGGCTTCAAATACCCAAACTCGGATGGACTAGTTAAATTATAAAGTCCCACTCAATTCTGAGGTGTTACAAGTTTTTGATTCATGAAATCAGTAACCAAAAGTTTATTTAGAAAAACAAATTCCTTTCACTCTACTGCATATGATGGGCAAGATGTTTTCATTTACCTTTTGCACATGGCTGCAAACTTTTAGGACAATTCCAGATTCTTTTAAATGTGTGTTTCCCCAAATTTGATGCTGTAGGCTAAATGTGGCATTGATTTCTGCATCTGTGAAATGCAGCCATTAGCAGCATCTATTCAGAGTGAAATTAATGAAGCTTCACCTTTGGGCTCCTCTCACATTCTCAGGGACTCTTCCAAGGCCCTAAGAACAGGACTGCTAGATCTAGCAAATAATAAAAGATGCTCAGATTTATCAGGTAATAAAAATAATATAGTCTTATAATATTTATTATATATGTGTGTGTGTGCGTGTGCATGTGTGTATAAGTTTGTCCCAAATTTTGCTTGAATAAAAATTCTTCATTACTTAAAGTTTGAATTTAACTGAGAGTCCTATATTTTACCTGGCAACCCTACTTAGAAGATGCCATAGCAATAATGCATGAGGAAATTTATATTCTTCTCAGAGAAGAAGCCCAGATGAGATAAGCTCTATGCCCCAATAAATCTGGATTCTCTCAAGTATGGTTCAGTTTTTCGTTGTGATTAACTTAATGCACCAAAGTTACCATAATTGAAACTATTGCACTTATTGCAGTTACTTTATTAGAAATATGTCTTTCTTAAAGATGGGTTTCAACATTTCGTGTGTGTGTGTGTGTGTGTTTTTCTTTTTTTTTGTGGACATATTTAGCTTATGATGAACCAAGATCAGTAGTTATTTTTCTTCACGTTTGTTTAATTACTTTTTCCTGTGTTGAAAATTGCAATTGTATCAGGCCGTCTCTATTCACAGAATTTTAATTAATCTGTAGCTTGTCTCTTGTCATTTTCCTACCCACTGATTCTCCTATCAGTAGATAAAAAGAATATCTGTAACTTAGAGTCAGAAACAGGATTTTTTAGTTTATGCTGAATCTTATGAAAATATTGTTGGACCACTCACCAAAAGGGAACTTGAAAGGAAAGGAATTTCCTTCTAACACCAATTGTCTGTTTCCTTTTTAAACTCATCACTTAATTACATTTTTTTTTAGAGGTTTTTGCTAAAGGGCGCGTGCGCTCACCAGACAGAGAGAGACAGAGAGACAGAAAGCGAGAAATCACCCCCCGGGGAGATGGCCACGCCGCAATCCCTTCTCCTCCATTCTCCTCTCACATGGCTGCAAACTTTTAGGACAATTCCAGATTCTTTTAAATGTGTGTTTCCCCAAATTTGATGCTGTAGGCTAAATGTGGCATTGATTTCTGCATCTGTGAAATGCAGCCATTAGCAGCATCTATTCAGAGTGAAATTAATGAAGCTTCACCTTTGGGCTCCTCTCACATTCTCAGGGACTCTTCCAAGGCCCTAAGAACAGGACTGCTAGATCTAGCAAATAATAAAAGATGCTCAGATTTATCAGGTAATAAAAATAATATAGTCTTATAATATTTATTATATATGTGTGTGTGTGCGTGTGCATGTGTGTATAAGTTTGTCCCAAATTTTGCTTGAATAAAAATTCTTCATTACTTAAAGTTTGAATTTAACTGAGAGTCCTATATTTTACCTGGCAACCCTACTTAGAAGATGCCATAGCAATAATGCATGAGGAAATTTATATTCTTCTCAGAGAAGAAGCCCAGATGAGATAAGCTCTATGCCCCAATAAATCTGGATTCTCTCAAGTATGGTTCAGTTTTTCGTTGTGATTAACTTAATGCACCAAAGTTACCATAATTGAAACTATTGCACTTATTGCAGTTACTTTATTAGAAATATGTCTTTCTTAAAGATGGGTTTCAACATTTCGTGTGTGTGTGTGTGTGTGTTTTTCTTTTTTTTTGTGGACATATTTAGCTTATGATGAACCAAGATCAGTAGTTATTTTTCTTCACGTTTGTTTAATTACTTTTTCCTGTGTTGAAAATTGCAATTGTATCAGGCCGTCTCTATTCACAGAATTTTAATTAATCTGTAGCTTGTCTCTTGTCATTTTCCTACCCACTGATTCTCCTATCAGTAGATAAAAAGAATATCTGTAACTTAGAGTCAGAAACAGGATTTTTTAGTTTATGCTGAATCTTATGAAAATATTGTTGGACCACTCACCAAAAGGGAACTTGAAAGGAAAGGAATTTCCTTCTAACACCAATTGTCTGTTTCCTTTTTAAACTCATCACTTAATTACATTTTTTTTTAGAGGTTTTTGCTAAAGGGCGCGTGCGCTCACCAGACAGAGAGAGACAGAGAGACAGAAAGCGAGAAGTCACCCCCCGGGGAGATGGCCACGCCGCAATCCCTTCTCCTCCATTCTCCTCTCGGGATCTTGGGCACACATGCACACGCGCCCGGCGTGAGTTTTAAGTCCCCGGATCGGGGACTCAAACTGCTGTCGACTACGTGGGAGTCCAGCGACATAACCATTACGCTAAACTGCTGGTCCCTTACATAATTTTTGAGTAATCAAATAGGTCTTTCTTATTTGCCCCATGTTTTACCATTATTGTTTGTGAGACCGACATCAGCTCGCTTCACCTCATGGAGTGGATGTTCTGGTTATCCATTCCCAGATTAACAAAGGTTGTTTTGCAAGCTGCTGTAAGGAACTGTTTGTCACATAGAACAGGACTGTCTTTGGGCCAAACTTGTGGTAACTTAGATCCACCACCATCCCCCCGCAATGAGAACAAAAATGCCCATAAGAACCCAATGAATGCAATGAATACTTTAAAAGGTGATCACCAATTTATAAGGAGAGATATAGGCAGAGACTTCAAAATGTTGGTAGAAAAAATGGAATTAAAGTACAAATTTATTTTGGTGCAAACATTTTTGAAATCTAAGTGTACTTTTTATAACCTGCACTGTCCATGAATTTTGTGATGACCCTTCCTAAAGCATGTGGGATATAAGGGACCTTTGCTGCTAAAGAAAATATGTTTTCTTATCAGTGTTTTTTTTTTTTTTTTTTAAAGATTGCTTTGGTAAGCAACTAGGGAAAGGCTTGTAATATTTCTTACATACTATGCTTCAAATTGCTAATGCAGAATCAATGATCTCACCATTGTTTTGAACACTGAGCATGTGAGAAGTACAAGTGTTATACTAATGGTTCAGAGAATACAGTTTGCCCCCCGTGGAAGTTAGCTGCTTTATCACTGATAGTTTTCACCCTGTGCTTGACCTTGAACGATTTTCCTTTTCCAGTCAGTGTCCCAGTGCCATAATGTCACTCACTACTTTTGTTCCTGAGCACCAGGTCTACCCTCGTTGAATACTCCGGGGCCAGTAAAGTCACTTGTTTGTCAGCCCCATCAGCAGCAGTTATCTCTACATTGACCAGGACACATCTCACACCTCATCAAATCCAGTCCAAAATAAGTTGTAAAGAATCCAACACAATGTCCCTCAGTGCAAGACACAAGGGCTATTTCCCTTAGCCAGATGTTTTCTAGGACCAAATCAGGCTCCTGTTGCAGAAAGGTTCTAGAACAATGTCACAACATGGAGAAATAACCTGGGTAAAGGCTGGGAATTAATTCTTGGTCTCAATATTTTCAAAGGGATGGAGAGCATCAAATGCTCATCTTCAGGGCTTTTACCAATGACATTTAGTGCAGTAACTAACTTTTTTTTAAAGAGAGATTTATTGCTATAGGGAATGTGCACACCAGAGACAGAGACAGACAGGCAGAAAGTGAGAAATCACTCCCTGGAGGGGGGTTGGCCACACTGCAATCCTTTCTTCATTCTCTCAGGATCTTGAGCATGCATGCACATGCACCCAGCATGAGTTTTAAGCCACCAGGTCAAGGACTTGAACCATGATTGACTATGTGGGAGACCAGTGAT
Organism: Tupaia belangeri chinensis; assembly: GCF_000334495.1. Lineage (NCBI taxonomy): Eukaryota > Metazoa > Chordata > Mammalia > Scandentia > Tupaiidae > Tupaia > Tupaia belangeri. Next base: position 183,680 of record NW_006206544.1, read on the forward strand.
GTAACCGTTATGCCATCTGCTGGTCCCACATATATTGGGGGTTGTCTATGGCACAGGTTCTGCAATATGGGCATTATTGCATCATCTTATTAAATCCTCACCATTTGAAGTGTTAATATTATTTTTCTCATTATAGAAATGCAACGCTGAATGATTAAGAAATTTCCCAAAGACACAAAGTCAGTCATTATGAATTAAAGTACAATGGAAGTGTGGGGTGAAAGGTCAAAATAGATTTGATGAGTTCTGGCTTCCAGCATCATTTAATTTAATTCTATCTTAGACCAAGTGTAAGATTCCCTGTGCTTGAATCCTGGATCCACAGCTCACTTAGGCTCTTTCAACTCTGCTGCTGCTTTGACAAAATGGCTGTAATAACAATATCTGTAGCCGAGAGTTCTAAAGATTAAAAGGGTAATAATACCATTAATTAATACTTATGAATGTGGATCGCTATTTCTAAGTTCATTGAACATATGTGCTTATTTCATCCCATGAGTCTGTGAAATAGATCATACCATCACCCTTTAGAGACATGGAAGCCAAGACAAGGCACAAGGTGAAGTGACTTCCCAAGGAGTATACCGAGTACATGGCAGAGCTGGGATACCCACCCAGGCTTTCTGTACCTGGAACCACCCCTTCTCCATTGCTTTCGGTTGTGTAACCAAAGCCTTTAGCACAGTATCTTGTCAAATAGTAACTAACCATGCAATAAATGTTTACTAAGACTATGTCAGACATTATGCTAGGCACTTTACATATGTTATTTCAAACAATTCTCATGACCACATAAGATAGTAACTCAGTTTGCATACTGAGTATTAAGTTACAAATGAAATACTATGCTCAAGGGTATATCCCTTTCCCAGTACTACATTCCAATTGGGTGGCTACACTGAGACATAGACTTGAACCCCCCCAAATGTATGGTTTTGACCAGTGTGCCAGGCTACCGTTGTTATTTTTAGGAGCAACAATACCAGATAATAGAGAGTTTTTATATGAGCATATTACATTTTCTGTATCTCTCAAATGGCTCCCATGTGGTATCTTTGATACTTATTTAGGATTAGTTTCTGAAAAATTGCAGTATGACAGGGTCAGTTTCATGTTTTACATGATCACGAAACATCCTGTTTCACCGCAACCTTTCCTCTTTCCGTGCCAACGTGGAAAGTCTCCACTTTCAGTGTTTCCCATCTCACTGGAATTATCAATACTACAAGAGCCATTTCTCATGCCTGGGCTCTGCTGCACCTCACTTTGGGGTGATGTATCAGACAATCAGTCACAGCAAGATGCTAAATGCCAGATGTTATTTTGTTAGCTAGGATCATCCTTTGAACATCTGTCTCCAGTCCTGAAAGGGGAAATGCCCTAATGTGCAGAAAACACGGCTATTTATAATGAAGTGTCTAGGCTGTTAATGAGTCACAGAGTGATCCAAAGACATAAAGTTACCCCAAAGGAAACTGGCCACATTTTGTAAACTCAGTGATATTTTCAGTGGGTGAGGATGGGAGGGGGAGTATACACTCTGAGAAAGTACTTATGTGGCACCCTGCTCTTGCCCTTTTTTTAGTCCCAGTGGCAATGTGGGCTTTCCTAGGACTACATTCATTTTTTTGACTAATCAAGTAAAGAACACTTAGAGAAGTCTTGTTAGGTGGAAATCACGGAGGTACTGGGGAGACTTGTCCTAAGATCTTTGCCCTTAAGCAATTGCTATTAAACAATTTAGTGCCTTTGTACAGTTCAAAACATTTCAACATGTTCTTTAAAAAAATTGGTATTAAGTGCCTGTTATATCTTTAAAATTAACTAGAAACAACATTCAAATGGCTTTTGGAAAAAAATGATGTCTTTAGTACATTGAGCCTAAGGGTTAACCAGAAAAAAATATTGTCTGTATTTTCTATTGATGCTTTAAAAATCTATCACAATTCCACTCCTTGGTATCTACCCAAAGGACAGAAGAATACTTAATTGGAAAAGTGCTTGTACATTGATGTTTATTGCGGCACTGTTCACAATTCCTAAGTCATGGAAACAACACAAATGCCCACAAACAGATGAATGGATAGAAAAACTGTGGCACATATACTCAATGGAATACTATTCAGCCATAAAAAAAAACACCCTGGCTTTTTAAAGGAAGTGGATGCATATGGAAGATTTACTGCTGAGTGAAGCAAGCCAGGCTATGAAGGAAAGGCATTGTATGTCCCCACTTAATATATACCAAGTGTCTGCATTCTATGACTGAAACTAATTGATTAAAGAATATAGAAACACAATATATAGATGTAAATACCAGATATAGTGTGTGTGAAAGAGGAGGGTCTGAGGAAGGACATTTAGAAGAAAAATAGGGAGGCAAAGCATTAATTGCACAAAGAAGTGTGGTATTACCTGTTGAAGATATTTATAGTTTTATCAACTGTAGTAGGGATAAATGTTCACCTGTTGAAGTATACATTTTGTAAGTCAAATAATGTGATTGAATGTATAAAATAAAATAAAAAAAAATCTACCACAAACTTGAGAAAATCACCTTCTAAATTTGACCTTAGCAACCTGAGCTTTCAGTCAGTATTATCTTACATACCTGAAATGAAACTGGCAACAACTAATGAAAGGATCTTAACAAACTACGTGAACACCAAGAGCCACAGAAGGCATGAGCAGTACTTGTATTGACCATAGGTGTGGGTGTGCAATCACATGAGCAAGAGAACATTATTGCCGACTGGCCTCTGAATTCTTCCTCTGTATGTAAAACACTTAAAGTTAGCTTCTCATCAATGACAACAATTAAAATTTAAAGTTCATATTTTTTCTTTAGCACTGATTAGTAAAAGGCAAAGATAGGATATTTCAACTATTTTAGCCCTTCTTGCATTTATTTTACTTTTCCTTTTCTCTTAAAACTCCCAATATCCCAAGACAAAATCTTTTCTTTTTTAACTTGCTATAGGGTGCATGCACTTGCCAGAGAGAGAAAGGAGGAAAAGTGAGAAAGTACCCATCCTCTCACCCCCCCCACTCCCGTGGGGGATGGCCAAGCTGTGATCCCCCATCTTTCATTCTCTCTTCAAGATTTTGCGTACACATGTACATGTGCTAGGGGTGTTTTTCAAGCCACTGGGTCTGGGACTCAAACTATGAGGTTGGCCTTGTGGGACCCAGTTGTCTTAACTATTATATTGTTGGCTGGCCCAGATGCAATCTTTTTTTTTTTTGTTAATGAAGAGGGTGTGAAATACTTCAGAAAATTAATACTCCATTGTTAAAAGCAAAGTTTTTCAGGGCCAGCAGGTGGCATGGTGGTTAAAGGCACTAGACTTCCAAATGGCCTACTGTAGTTTGAGTTCCAGACCTGGTAGCTGGCTTTCTTACTTTCGGTCTCTCTCTCTCACTTTGTCCCTCTCTGGTCAAATTAACATAATGAATTAATTAATTTTAAAAACCCACAGTTTATCATGGAAAGAAGAAAAGTAAGACTTAGACTCTCCTAAAACCCCAATTAGGTCAAGTAAAGCTATATTTTAGAGAAAAAAATAAATCAGGAATACCTTCTTCACAGATCTTTAACTCTAAATAGATTGGGGATTTGCTAATACTTTGGGTTAAGCATGATGTAAAAGGAAATGGTTGACTTTGCTGTCTCTTAGAACACAGGCAGTAGGAAATGTGTGGAAACACAAACATGGTATTTTCCTATTGACACTATGTACATATGATGTAAGGTGCACACTGTTATTGAGGAAGCCATATCTTCTTTTGAGAGCTTTTTCTGTGCAAATGGGGAGACCCAGTATACAGATTTATTCACAACACCTGAACACTTAGATATTATTCCACCCAGCTCTGCTCTGACCCTTATCCTGGCCTCTCTTGAACTTAGATTCCTTGTTTATAAATAAAAGAGTGTGTAAATCCTTAAAACTTTTTGTTTTGTCGTGTTAAAAGAATAATCTTGGACCAGCTGGTGGTGTGGTGGTTAAAATGGCTATCTCCCACATGGCCAACAGTGTGGTTTGAGTTCTGGATCCCAGGGCTTGGAAAATACACTGGGAATGTGTGTGCATGTACCCCAAATTCCGAAAGGACCAGGGAAGAGAAGGAATTGCAGTATGGTTATCCCTTCTATGGGGTGCTTTCTTTCTCTCTCTCCCTCTGGCTAAAGCACATACCCTGTAGCAAATTAATAACAAAAAATCTCTTCATTACCATTCGTAGCTATACTGGGACATCTATAGAAAATTTCACTTCTTTGTGCACAATCATTCATTGTAGCTTTGATGATGCTCATGGGCCTCAGTAAGACATATATGGTATAAGAAATAATGTAGGAAGTAAGTGCAGATCCTCTGAATCATACCTCAGGTAGAGACCACCTTCTAAATGTTTTGTGATGAAAGGAAGTACGACAGTAAAAAATACTAGCTTCCTAAAGAGTATTCTCTTGAAGATGTATTCCAGAGAAAATATCAGTTATTACGATGTGCTTTGCTGCAAATAATGGAAAATTCCATTATCTTGCTACTCAAAGTGCGATTCATCAAGCAACATTGGTATTCCTTGAGTGCTGATTAGGGATCCCAACCCAGACCTACTATAGTGGAATTTGCATTTTAACTCATTCCCAGGTGACCCACATATTTTTGTTGTTGTTGTTGTCACAGGCCTATGGGCTCACCAGAAAAAGACAGAGATGGTGAGAGAGAAAATGAGAAATCACTCCCAGAGGGGATGGTCACATGGCAATCCCTTCTCCTCCACTCTTTCTTGGATTCTGGACATGCATACACATGTGCCTGGCATGGTTTTCAAGCCTTCTGGTCCTGGACTTGAACCATGGTTAGCCACTGCAACACATGCTGGCCCCAGCACCAGATAGTAGGTTGTTGGGATAGTCATGACATATTTTTCTGTGCAAAAATGTGTCACATTCTAGATGACACAATACTTTTTAAAGTCTAAGTACTTCCTTCCTTACTACACTCCCATGAATAGAAGGCGTTTATTTATTATAGTGTAAGAAATCTCAGAGTGGACAGTTCTGGATTACTTAGGGCTGCAGTGATATAATCAGAGAGCCACACTTTTGCTGTCTTGTGGTCCATGATCCTCAGCATGTGGGGCTTAGCCTTCCATCATTTGACCTTAAAACCGCAAAATGGCTGCTGTGGCACTGATTTCTGACCAAGAGGAAAGGGGAAGGGCAAAGGCAGCCAAGAAAGAATAGCAGGGGCTATCTCTCTGTGAGGCTTTACTCATTTATTCTGAAAGGGAACCCACCTCATGGAGCCTCATTTCTTATTGGCTATAATTGTCATATAGTTGAGGTTAGACACAAGGGAGGCTGAAACAAAGTGTTTAATATTCTCTGTACAACAATACACACAGAAGTGAGTTTCTCTTGGGTGACAAATCTACTATATTAGTCATATTGGTTAAGGCATGTGGTTAGAAGAAAAAATGGCTAAATAAGTTTGGAAAATAAATTTAAACAGGTTTCTTTTATAGAGGATGTCTCAATTTTATTTTATTTTTTAAAGAGAGGGTTTTTTTTTTTTTTTTTCTATAAGGCATGTGTACTCACCAGAGAGGCAGAGAGGGACAGAGAAAGAAAGCGAGAAATCAACCCCCAGGGAGGATGGCCATGCCACAGTCCCTTCTCCTCCAGTTCCCTCTCAGGATTTGGAGCATGCATGCATATTCTCCTTGCATGAGTTTCAAGCCACTGGGTCTGGGACTCAGACTATAGCTGACTAAGTGGGAGTCCAGCAACATAATCATTGTGCCATCTGGTGGTCCCTCCAAGTTTTTAATATGCCAAGTTACATTATGAATCTCTCAGGGGGACGATAGCATGTAGTATTTCCACTTATCTAATAGAGTCCCTTTTCTCAGGAACTAGCTTTTTGCAAATAAATAAATCAAAATAAAATGACACACAAAAGAAATTTGAAAAAAAAAATTAGATTGATAATATTTTTGTTGTCCAATTACTCAGCTCTGCTGTTAAGAGTGAAGAAGTCATGGGCAATAGGAAATGGACCTGGTATTCTATGGACTAGAAAGAATGGGCCATATTTTGTGACCTATGCCTATGGGCCATAATTTGTGACCTCTCTTTTAGAGACAGCAAAATAAAGTTAACAATAATTCAACCACTATATCGGGTAGTACAAATATGGTATTCTAGAGTCTATAAAAGATTTTAATATGACTACAAATGTAATTTTCAATGTTTTATGTCTAATATAAATGTTTATGTACAGATAAAGATATATTTACATGCAAAATCTCTTCTGATCCTAAGAAACTGCTAGACACTGGAGACAGTGTGAAAGGAGGAAAGGAGAGGGAAAGAAAATAGGAGAGGAAATTAGGGGAGAAATAAAGAGGCAGGACATTTGTGGGACACAGTCATCCTTTATTACCTGTTAATGATACCGTGCATACAATTCTCAACTGGCCTGAGGTATATTTCATGTTGGGTAAATTCTCTTTGCAAGCCAAATGATGTATAGCAATTGAATGTATAAAATAATAATATATAAAAATTTAAAAAGTTGTAAAAGAGATTATCACTATTATGTGGATTCCTGATAATCTAGGGTATCTTGTTATAAACTCTTCTAAGAAATTGAGACAATTGGGACCAGCAGTTAGCGTAATGGCTATGCCACTGAACTCCCATGTAGTTGACCACGGTTTGAGTCCCAGACCCGGTGGCTTAAACTCACACTGGGTGCATGTGTGTGTGTGTGCCCAAGATCCCGAAAGGATATTGAAGGAGAAGGGATTGCAGCATGGCCATCCACCCGGGTGGTGATTTCTCGCTTTCTGTCTCTCTGGCAAGTGCACGTGCCCTGTAGCAAAAACCTCTCCAAAAAAAAAAAATAAATAAATTAAAAAAAATAAAAATTAGAAATAGAGACAATCACAAGGATTCTGGATATTATACTTACTAATCGTATAAACATTATAATGCTTTGGATTTATGCATTGTCCTTCCCAAGGTGCTCAGAGAATTTCTTAATTTAATCTTCATATTTTTTTCTCCAAGGAGGATCCAGAATCCATCCAATTATTCACATGGGCCTTCAAAAGTGTTGCAAATACTTTAGATTTACTAATAAACTCACATTTCTAGACCTTAATTACTGCCTTTATCTCCCCTCCAACCATATCTGACATATTTTCAAGGCAGGTTAAACTTCTCAAAGGCTGCACGCTTCCCCGCTATTCTATGCTGCCATTGTACTCTGTACTGGGCCTACATCGTACCCATGGTGTTCAGGGCATGCGTCTATTGACATATTTAAACGTCTCCCCCTAAGAAACAATAAGGCAGTTTCATTTCAGGCCTTTGTGTGTCCTTTGTTTCTGTGTCCTCATTGCTAAACAGAGAGCATAACGAATGAATCGCTGAACAAAGTATTCCGTGTTAATAGCTTGGGTGGGGGGCAGCAGGAGGGCAGCCGGAGTGACTGCAGTGTCTGGGCTGCCGTGGGGGTTCAGAGTCAGGGTCTTCTGTACACCGACAGGCCGGCTCCACCACTGCAGCTGACCATCCATCCTGACTCTGCTGGTATTTTCTGTCATGTCACGGCGATGAGAACAGATCCCAAGGCAACCACAACGATGTACCTGTGGATTGAGTTCAGGTCATTAAATTGCCATCATGCGACCTATCTAATGTCATTATAGTCCAGCTTCAGCAAAGCAGAGAATAGGGGGAAAAATGACACAATTACCAATGGTCGTGTTCTCAGACTTTCAAAAGAGCCTGAAGGAAGAAGTGTCTGTAATAGATGGAGCAACACACGCACATGTGCACGCGCGCGCACACACACACACACACACACACACATGCCTACCTTTTGAGAGGGGAAGTTTGTGAACTACAGAAGGACAGAAATCACTAAACTCTGGCTTCATTTGGGTGTGAGTCCATTTGTTCCATATCTCTGGAGTTCTCCACAGCCAAGTCTCTTTTTCAGGGATTTATGGAAAAAAAAATTGCAAATTCAAAAAAGAAAGTGTTAAAAAGGCGGCATTCATAAAGCATGCTATGTATTTATCTGGTGACATAAATTTACTTTTATTTTACTTTGGAATTAAAATAAAAGAAATAGGGACTGGCAGGTGATGTGCTGAACTCCCACATGGATGACCATGGTTTGAGTCCCGGACCTGGTGGCTTGCTTTCTGACACTCTCTCTCTCTCTCTCTTTCTGGTCAAATGTTAAAATAATAATAATAAATAAAAGTTAAACAGATAATTGCTAAAAAGAAAAAATAAAAATTAAAAGAGGAAAGAATATCATAGTTGGACCAAATTTGAGCTAGACCACATAGTCCATGGTGTATAGGAAGCCCCATATAATTTCCGACAGAATATTCTACATCTTTCATTTGCTAATTATTGGCTTTGACTCTTGGAAATGTTGTTATGGCAGTTTTGATTTGGACTCTCTCTTGAAAAGGTGCTGTATGGATAGTCAAATAATTTCTTAACTCATAGGTTCTGCAAGTAACACCTTGCCTGATTTAGTGTACTACTCTCCTTCCTTTTTCTTTTTTTTAAATTATTTTTTGGTAGGAAAATGCAATTAAAGTATAAACTTATTTTGGTGCAAAAAACTTTTGCTGTCCATGCAAAATTTTTTTCATAATTTGCATTTCCCATGAATATGAAGACCCCCTCATCTTTATTTTTGATTTTTTTAAAATTTTATACATTTAATCACTGTACATCGCTTTGCTTGTAAGTTGAATTTTCTCCCCTTTCTTAGTGTTCCCATACTTTCTGTTTCTTTGTTTTGTTGTTGTAGCATTCAGCCTCATTTCTCAGGGAAAGCCTTGTGCAAATTGTCTACTTCTTTTGGCTACTTGTAATTATCAGTTTCTGTCATCAGCCAGTCTTGCAAATAGACCTGGGAACTTTGGTCGTCTTCGTGCCTTAATATTATTTTTAAAATGCCTCCCACCTCCTCTCTAATTAACTGCAATCGGGAAGGCTAGTTGGTGGACACATGGTGTCGTAGCTCTGTGAAATGCTGCCTGATGGCTGTAAACACAGCCATATGTTCTCTCTGAAATATGGCTATAATCACCAGCAACAGGAACAGCTGATGGAAGATAAAGGCTCGGTTCTTCTCTTCCTCCCGCGTTATTCACAAAACCTGTGCGGCACTTTGCAGACGGGCTTAGTATTACTCCGCGATCCCTGCTTGATCACCGCTTCCATTAAATTTCCTTTGTATTTTAGCTTTGGTCCTTTCCAACGTATATTTGAACTTGAAATGGCAGTCCTTTAAAGAATAGGTTTAGTATTTTGCGCTTTAACATCACAACACTTTAATTAGGACGGCCTTCCTTGAAATCCTGCAGTACACACTTACACAGGTTTCTAAAACTAAGTGGTTATCAAGAAAGAGGATAAAACCATCAAAATTTTCACAGTGAATGAACAAGAAATTCTCAGCAAAGTTCAATAGATTTGCCCTGAACTGGTACAGCTTATAAAACCCTTGAGCCTAATTGCTTTCCTGCATTTTGGCAAGAAAAATAGCTGACTTGCAATGGAGTAGAAAGAAGAGGTCTGGAAGAAAGTGTCTTTTAAGAAAAGCTTCCAATGAAAATTTCAATCAATATTTTTAATCCCAGAAGACGAGATAAAATATGATATTATGTTCTTTGCACTGAACGATTGCAGGTAGGGTTGTTTTTCAGTGTAGGTAGAAGAGCAGTTTCAGGAGCAAAGCTGCTACGTCTTCCTCCCACACTAAGGCGTGGACAGTGAGCTGTAACCCAGCATTTCAACAATACGTCGTAGCTGAGCTTTAAAACAGTGCCTCTCAGCTGCCACATCCTCATTAACCCAGGGTGGCTTCCTGGTTTCATGGCTGGGCTGTACAGCACAAATGTCTGGCTTTCTCATGCAAGTAGATGAGAGACACCGTGAGGGAGACATGCAGCAAACTCTGTCTGTCCATCGATCATCATCATTTGACTGTTTATTAAAGTAACCAGACAAAATCGAGTGGAGATGCTGGTCAGTTTTAAGCCTCTACTTTCCCATTTAAAAATATGTTTGGTAGCAAGTTTTCTACCTCTAAAATACATATATATATACACACACACACATACTATTTATATAACATATATATTATTGAAAGTGTATTTTATTGCCTCTTCAATGCTTTGGGGACTTTGTTAAAACAAGGCTCTCACCCTTTACCCTTTTTCTGCTTTTTTTCACCTTGTTTGCACTGCACAGGCTATTAAACTGTGTGCAGGTGATTGATCTCTTTAATAAAAGCAAGTTCTTTAGTAAGCAAAGAGTGATAAAGATAAACAAATGTACTGGTTTGTCCAGTGCTTTGGAGATTATGGTAACATGAGAACATCAAGCAAGCCTATTAACAGATAAGTTAGATGAAACACATCCATTCTGATTTCAGTAAGTCGGGAACCATTCGCTTTAAGTTAATTTTGTCCATGTTTTCTCTTCATTTGTAATACTTGGTGGGTTTTAACGGAAAATATTTAATAGTCCGCCGTGTAGTCCATAGATAAACGATGTTGGCAATTTCTCCACCTAACTGCTTGTCAAGCCCTTTAGCAAGGTACACACCGCCCTGCAGTTTATCATCTCGATGTCTAGATTGTTTTGGAAGATCATTGAAAGGACTGAGACTCCCCAGAGGACTGTGCTCTAATCCTGTCATATTTTTTAAAAAGCTGGAAAGTGTAAGGTTACATGATAAGATGATTTTACATAGACATTTCTTCCATGCGTCACAATAGCGCTTTCTTTCCATGGTAACCACCGTTTCCATGGCACATACTGTAAGCTCCTCCAGAGCAGCAGAGGGGCTTTCTGAAGATACTTGCCCACCCACAAGTGTGAACGCACTCTTGCCTTCTTTCTCTCTCTCTTTCCTCTTTCTTACGGGCACACATTCAGCCCATCATTTATGTGAATTTCTAACAGGAAATCACTAAATGGAGGAAAGCTAATTTTAAAACAAAATTTGCTTTTCTCCTCTGTTACATGGTAAGATGATAAAGGCCACGGATGTGGCCTTTTGGAGTGATCTGGAAATAAAACAAAAGCTGGTGCCGCCCTCAATGACATGGATTAATGGGCTAAAATTGTGGAGGCAAAATTTGACAAGGAAAACTGCCCTAGACCTGATTTTAAAAATTTATTCCCACTCCTTCAACTCTGAGCGAAGTCTATAGCTAGCATCGTGTTAGATGCTGTGGAGCATAAAAGAAATTCATGCCCACGGGGACTTTGCAGTTTTTGGAGACTTGGGAATGAGAGTTTGACCTATGCAATAATTAGAAGACAATACAACACTGTAAGTAACCAAAATATATTGGTCATAGAGAGGGTTACACTAACATTTTTAGGTTTGGGGCAAACAGTGTAGTTGTTTTTTGTTTTTTGTTTTTTTCTCTATCACTTTTTTCTTATAACTGAAAAAATATTTTAAAAGATATAGTGGTTTAGGTAGATGTAATGGTGAGTGATTTTTTTAAGGTGTTCTCTGCTTAATTTTCAAAGACAGTTATGCTGGGCTTTTTTTGTTATTGATTTCATAGTTGGTGGCTGATTCTTTTTCAGCATGGTGGTCACTTTTGAAGTTAACTTCCAAATGATTTAAATATGATATGGAACTTTTATATAGTCTAAGCAAATCCAATTAGACTGAATTCGAATTGCAATTAGTTCCCATAATGTATTTTTGCTTTGATCAAGCAGGGCAATGTAGCAGAGAACATAGCTTTTGGGTTAAATAAATGTATTTAAACTCTAGATTTTTCAATTTTTAGTTTCAAGACTATGGCCAATGATCAAATTAACCAAACTCTCTGAATCAGAGCCAGAAAATGGTATTGCTATAAGGTTCGGTATAACATATATGTTCCTATTAGAACAATTATGAGGATTAGATGAGATACTGATATTCTTGATATATATTCATTTATCTGACGGACATGCATTAAGTTTACACTATGTTTTGGGCATTGTCCTGCTGCTGTAGATTTAACAGGATTGATTTTTGGTCCTCAAGTATTTATTGGGTTGTTGGAGAAGTCATGATGCCTTTTTGCATTGAAAAACATAGAAACAATACATCATGACTTTTTCAACAACCCAATAGATTGCAGACACTTAAGCATGACAGTATTGTGATGTGGGATCCACTGGCAAGTAAGCTCCATGAATGCAGGGTCTGCTTTTCCTTTTTGTTGTTTTTGTTTGCAACTGTATCATGTGACATGATGACATACGACAACTCTTGAGCATTAATGAGTTAGCCTGTAATAGTAAGGGGATTTTGTGGATGTAAGAGACCCATTCTTAACCTGGTTCTGATCTGGAGTCTGTCCTTTATCAGTGATGTCTTTGAATATTCATTCTTACATTTTATTTGTGTTTCTGACAAGCTAATGTGCAATAAATATGGATCCTCACTTGGCTTTTGTGATATCTAAATTGGAATTCCTAAGTAAAGTTAATATTGACCCCTGTCTCTTAAGGTCTCCTGAGACAGCTGTGGTTAGGTTCTGTTTTCTCCCTTCAGGTTCTCATCATGTATTCATTCATCAGTTCAATCATTTGACATGTATTTATATAGCAATTACTACATGCAAGATAGTAACTATGTATTAAGCTAAGAAAAGAACGATTAATCAGCAGGCATGTATTTATATAGCAATTACTACATGCAAGATAGTAACTATGTATTAAGCTAAGAAAAGAACGATTAAGCAGCAGGAACTAAGCCTGTCCTCAAAGTACAAATTGTCATTTAAAGTTTGGGGCTTATGGGAGAACTAACGAGAAGAGAATGAATTTTCTGAAATTAGTGGGCTATGTTCAGGAAGGTAGCAGCTATTCTGGCATAAGACCTGTGTAGGGGTCAGTATATCATACTTTGGGTTTTCCCCATCTACAGCTAATCAAATAATTTCTTAGAGCAAGTGCTATCTGAGTATGGCTCTTGGTAAGAAGTAGTATAGCAGACATACCTTGTGCTTCCTTTTATTCAAGAAACAGTTCTGTGTTTCCCAAAGGAGTCTACCACCTTCAGTAAAACATTTTCATTTTTCTTGGCAAGAAAAATCAGATCACTGTGTGGAGCTTCTAAGGAAGAACTCAAGACTAGAGGTCCCACTGGAGACCCAGAGTAATGAAGGCAAATTATGGATTAGAAGGCTTCTAAAATAATGATTTAAAAATGCTGTGTCTTAAATTGTTGTGTCTTGAACCGAAAGACAGCATTGACAACAAGCTCTTTGGGTGGGTTGGAAAGAAGGGAGAAGGTGTCATAGAAAATTTACCTGTACAAAGGATAAAGGCAGAAATGATGCTGGAACATTACGCTAAGTGAAAGAGGCCAGAAATAAAAGACCATGTATTATATGATTGAATGTATATGAGATGCCCAGAGAAGCAAACATATGGAAACAGAAAGTGGCACTAAAGGTGGGAATGGGGATCCATAGCAAATGGACATGAGAGATCTTAAGGTGAGGAAAAAAATATTCCTAAAGTTGTAGTATGGTGATGGTTACTCAACCTGGTAAATGTAATAAAAGTATAATGAATTATAAACTTAAAGTAGATCTATTTTTTGGTATGTAAATTATACTTTAATAATGTGAAAAGCAATAAACACAACATAAATGAGTCTGCTATGAGTAAGGGATGGTAAGGAAAGTGATACATCTGTAGCTATGGGACCAGAGACTCAGAAAAGAGTCATAAATTGACCCAAGTCCCACAGCTGGTAAGAAGTAGTCCTTGAATTTCAGTGAAAGACATTTTGGCTCCAAGATAAGACTGGATAAACAAATGATGCCATTTGGAGGACAGTATTGGATAAAAGACGGGAAGAGGATGGGTTTTATTTGAAAAGCTACATAGAATATTTTTTACTCTTTGTAGGAAAAAATGCATACTAAAAGTAGCCTTTTAGAAAGTTTAGTGAAAAGAATCACAGGTGGAATAATTTTTAAAAGGTGAAATGGCTGGATGAGTGCAGTTGTCTGGGTGAGGTGGGCCTAGATTTGAGTTACAGGTGAGAAAAGGGGGAAGAACATTTTGAAGAAAGATGAGTCCGATCATGGTGATCCCCTAGGATTAATTGTATATGATAACACTTTAAAAAATGGATTTTGGGGACCAGTAGTTAGCATAATGGCTATGTGTCTGGACTCCCATGTAGTCGACCCTGGTTCGCGTCCTGGACCCGGTGGCTTAAAACTCATGCCGGGCGTGTGTGCTTGCATGCCTAAGATCCTGAGAGGAGAATGGAGGAGAAGGGATTGTGGCATGGCCATCCCCCCGGGGGGTGATTTCTCGCTTTCTGTCTCTCTGTCTCTCTCTGTCTGGCTGGCGAACACGTGCCCTATAGCGAAAACCTCTAAAAAAAAAAAATGGATTTTTACTGTTGGACATACTGAAAGCAGTAATCAAATAAGCAGAGAAGCTCAAGATGTTGTAGAGGAAAGGAATAAATGTGGGGATAATATCCTTGAAGGGATTACACAAAAGGAATTTGGGGATGGTGGTAAGTCTCTTCTGCTGTAGAGAAGTAAATGCCACATATCTCACACATATCATTATGTATGTATGGAGTACCCTGCTGGACACTACAGATATTTATTAGAGGTTTTGGTTACATGTGACAGAAACCCAATTTAAACTAGTTTAAGGAACAGTAGAAGGTATGACCTCATGGTACTAGATACTATAGGAATTGGGTTCTTAAACAGTGTCTCTCTCTCAACAGTTCTTTCCTTTGTGTTTATTCTTAGGTTGACTTTTCTTATCGTGTAGCAAATAGTTATTGGAGATTCCATATTTACATATTACTTGTTATGAGCAATCCAAGAAATTACAGTTTCTTTCCTGGTAACTATCAGATGAGTCCCCAGATGGATCCGATTGACCTTGCTTGAGTCATGTCCATGAGTCAACCCCTGTGGTCAAGGTCAAGGGCATTGGTTCTCTATTCCCTGGCCCAGATCTATGTGACTGCATGGGACCAATCAGCCTCATTCACCCAAAGGAAAGTATGGTTGTATATTAAAAATGAAAGAAAGAACCAAACAAATTCCTAAAATGCGCCCATTACAATATGTATAGTTTGGAATTGTAAACTCTTTATAATAGGATTTATTGTTTCCATTTTGGAGATGTGGAAGTCAAACCCTGAAAAAGTTAGGGAATCTGCTTATGAGTAAATAAATAAAACTCATGAGCCACAAATAAAACTGGAAAGCTGTGAACTGAGTTCAGTCCTGTTTGTACGAAAGCTGCCGACTTGAAGAAAAGTTGATACAGAACAGTTGCGTTGGACTTTTAGGGAAGAACATATGAAAACTCTCTGAGAGATTAAATACAGTTACATCAATGTAAATCAGAAAGCCACAGTAGAGGGTGAGGTGAGAAAATGTGGGGAGAGACATAGGTCAGAACTGAGGAGAAGGTCTGGAATACCCACTTCAGATTATGAGTCAGGATTTATATGAGAGGTAATACTGGTTGTCAAGTAGCAAAGAAATCAATTGTATTTGGAGAACCGAAACTTACAGTAAGCTAATTGTACAGGTTGGTTTTTTTTGTGTGTGTGTGTGTGTTTGTTTTTATTTTTTTCAGCAAGTACTCTATTGTCTGGGACAACACAGAAGTAGAGACAGTGGACATTTTAAATGGCCACATCAGCCAGCATCACCAGGAAAACATCATGGGCTTGTTTCTGTTTTAACTTCTAATCTGAGAAGATAAACAAAATTAGGCACATTGTGGTCACCATTATGGCAACAATGCCCAGTTTAGTGTAAGCTGGCTACAGATGGAGCTAGGCTGAATTGAAGTAGCTGAACAGGAAGTGGCCACTAATAGAAAGTTTAAACATCCAGCCCCACCAGGTGGTATAAGAAATACACATGAAAAGATGACAGGTTCCAAGGCCTCGAAAACTATATACGACATACATCCTGTACAGTATTGGGCTTGGTACAGCAACTGGGCAAATGTTTCTCCCTTCAACTGGACTCTGCAGTGTAGGTGGAACAACCCAAATAGTTTTTCTTTTCTTAATCAGCTGGAGGGTATTTGAGATATTCTTAGAATGGTATTTCATTGCCCTTTAATGAAATAGCTCATGAAAGCCAAATAATACTTTGGGTAAACTACAGGCTTCCTGAAAGAGTGCATTTGAAATTTTTGACTCATTTAATTTTCTGTCAAGTTCATCACTGAGAACTAGGAAGGAATTTGAACATTTATAGAGAATTCTGACAAATTTATAAACTAAGAAACAACAACAAAAATCTGTTTCATCAATACAGTTGTGGGAGCTTTGATTTTGGAAATGTATCCCTCAACACAATTTATTTTTACTATTATTATCTTGGGGTGGTTCGTGTTGACTCCAGTTTTTGCATTTATAACCAATACTAAGGAGACATAATGGGAGGAGATCTTTCTTTTGTATTATCATTTCTTTTAAGAGAGATTTTTGCTCTAGGGTGCATACAGTCGCTGGAGAGATAAAGAGACAGAAAGCGAGAAATCCCGCCAGGGAGGGGGATGGCCACGCCACAGTCTCTTCTCCATTCTCCTCTTGAGATCTTGGGCATGCGTGCATATGCACCTGACATGAGTTTAAGCCACCGGGTCTGGAACTTGAACCATGATCAACTGCATGGGAGTCCAGTGATGGTGATTACGCCATCTGCTGGTCTCACATATTATTTCAAATCACCTCAAAGGGTTTACTAAAAGCATAGAAGTCAAGGGTACTAAGTACTGTCTCTCATTTTTCACTGAAGCAAGATGAGGATTGGAAAACACCTGAAACTAGATTGAGGCCACCAGCTTACCCAGTGGCATTCTTAGATCACTTATTTTAAATTCCTAGCAATTTATAATTCATTTGTTGAACAATGTCATTTCTAATAGTAAGAGTAGAGATCTATTTTCCCTGCTCTACTTGCCCACAAGTCACCCTTAATATAGAGATTAATTTTTTGTAAGGATTTTGAGCAGGAGTAAAAAAGCACTGAGTTTTCTTCTCAGTTCTATCATTTACTAGTAACTGCAGCAAGTTACTTGATAACTAATATATTGTATTAGTGTTCTACAGTTTAATTTTCTCCCACCCCTTTCATAGGGGCTATATTTTTCCATCCCAAAGACTTTCAGTTTGGTTATATAATTTTCTTTATCAAGAGGAAACTTTAATCAGAATATTACCAACAAGAGTACCCATCTTAATTGTACTTGCCTAATTTATTTGGTCTCACATACTTCTCTACTATCTCAATGAGAAGAGCATGCTCTAGGCAATTACTAACCCCAGAATAAGACAACTTGATAACACCTGAAGCCAGTCTGCAGCCTGAAACCTAGCCAACACAGCCCACAGAAACACCCCAGTCTTCTCACAAACTCATGAGAGAGAAAAATAAGTTTTTATTGTAAGTCATTGAGATTTGGAGTTGTTATGCAATATTATAATAATTGTAGATTCAACTTCTCTGTATCTCAAATTCCTAATTTATAACATGGGGTAATTTGTATTATACTTATTTCCATACTGTTTTGAAAATTCATTGAGATGATATATTTAACATATTTATAATATTGTAGAAAACAGTGTCATCCATTATCACCTCAATGTAACAGACCAAAACCTGACAAAGGAGGAGCACAAGCAAACATTAAGCAAGCTGAACTCATTAATATTGGTTACTCCTCTGCCCCAACTTCCCAAATTCTTGCTGAGATAATGAATAACATATACCCCTTGATGGATAGTAGGTCTTTTCAGTGTGTGAAATACTTTTGATCTTCTAAATATGCCTGATACCTCCAGAGCAGATTAAAAAAATGGTGTTTATGACTAGAGCAGATCTTAATGGCATCTAGAATGGTGAATCCTTTCCAGAGTTTCAATTCTGGCTTTCAACTTTCCCTAACTTGATCAGAGAAGTTGCTAACTGTGCCATTATTGCTAACTATAATCATTATTTATAGTAGCTATAGCTTTATAAAATGTCTTTCTTAAAGACTAAGACTTGGAAGTCTAAATTACTCCTTTATTCATGGGATATGGGATGGATGCTACTTTAGCAGACATGAAGCAATATTAATATCCTTGTACATCTCAGAGCTTTTGTGTAACTAGGTGCATTGTCATGAGCATTATTTTAAAGAGAATCATTTTTATTTGCTTAACATTTTCTAAGCCAATAGGCTTAAAATGTTTAGTAAACTATACTGTAGACAGATGTGCTGTCATCCAGACTTTGTTGTTTTATTTGCAGAACACAGGCAGTGTAGATTTAGCATAATTTTTAAGAACTCTAGGGTTTTCAGAATGGCAATGAGTTCTGGCTTCAAATTTCACTCACCAGTTGCAATAGCCACTAACAAAAGAGTCAGTCTGTCCTTTGAAGCCAGGAATTGACTATCTTTCTCTGCTATAAACTCCTAGATAGAATCTTCTGCAATAGAAGGCCATTTTGTCTCCATTTAAAATATGTGTACTGTAACCCCTCCTCATCAGTTATCTTAGCTAGATCTAGATAACTCACTGCAACTTCCACATCAGTACTTCCTGCTCTACCTTACACTCTAAGTTATGGAAATGGATTCTTTCCTTAAACCTCATAGGCCAATCTCTACTAGTTTCAAACGTTTCTTCTCCAACTTCCTCAGTTTTCTCTCAGTCTTCATGGAATTGAAGAGGACTAGCGCCTTGCTCTGAATTACACTTTTTCTTAATGGGATGTTGTGACTGGTTTGATCTATCCAGACCACTAAAACTTTCTCCATTATCAGCAAAAAAGCTGTTTTACTTTATCATTTGTATGCTCACTAGAGTAGCACTTTAATTTCCTTTGAGAACATTTTCTTTCTATTCACAACTTGGCTAAATATTTAGCACAAGAGATCTAGCTTTTGATCTCTTTCAGAATTCAATATGCCATACCCCATAAGCTTTATTATAATATTTCTAGCTTTTTATTTAAAGTGAGAGACATATGACTCTTCCTTTTATGTGAATACTTAGAAGCCATCATAGGGTTATTAAATATCCTCATTTCAATATTGTTGTGTCTCAGGGAATAACGAGGTCTGAGCAGAAGAAGATAGGGTAATTACCAATCAATAGAGCAGTCAGAACCCACAGAACATTTATTTATTATGTTTGCTGTCTTACACAGGCACAGTTCATGGGGTCCCAAAACAATACAATAGTAACATCGAGATCAGCAATTACAGATCACCATCACAGACATAATAATAATGAAAAAGTTTTAAATGTGACATAGAGACAGGAAGTCAGAATACATTGTTGAAAGAACAGCACTGGTAGAGTTGCTCAAGGCTGAATTGCCACAAAATTTCAATTTGTAAAAAACACAGTATCTGCAAAGTATAAGAAAGCAAAGTCCAATAAAATGAGGCATGCTCATATTAGGTTCTAGGTTGTCATAA
This sequence comes from Tupaia belangeri chinensis, assembly GCF_000334495.1. Classification (NCBI taxonomy): domain Eukaryota; kingdom Metazoa; phylum Chordata; class Mammalia; order Scandentia; family Tupaiidae; genus Tupaia; species Tupaia belangeri. Next base: position 203,238 of record NW_006206544.1, read on the forward strand.
CTTCTTTTTGACTTGACTCAAATTGGAGGTTCTCACAATCCCTTCTTTGGGTTTGATAGTTTACTAGAGTAGTTCACAGAATCTAGGAAAACAGTTTACTTGCTACTGATGACAAAGGTACGATAAATAATTCAAATGAATATAGTGTAGCTGTTTACTATAAAGTTAAACATGGCTTTTTTTTTTTTTTTTTTTGAGAGGTTTTCGCTATAGGGCATGTGCGCTCGCCAGACAGACAGAGCGAGACATAGAGACAGAAAGCAAGAAATCACCCCCAAGGGGGGATGGTCACGCTGCAATCCCTTCTCCTCCATTATCCTCTCGGGATCTTGGGTATGCACGCACACGCGCCCGGTGTGAGTTTTAAGCCACCTGGTCCAGGACGCGAACCATGGTCGACTATGTGGGAGTCCAGAGACATAGCCATTACGCTAACTGCTGGTTCCCTAAAGTTAAACATTTCTATGACACAAATTATACCACTAGGTATTTACCCAAGAAAAATTTAAAAATATGTATAAAAACCTTGACTAGAATTGCATAGCCGCTTTGTTCACAGTAGTCAAAAACTGGAAGCAATGAAAATTTACATCCACAGAAAAAATGGATAGAATAATTTTAGTATAGTTATATGATGCTACTTAATGAAAAGGAATTAAATACTGATATGAGCAGTGACAGATGAATTTCAAAGACATGCTGAGAGAAAGAAGCAAGACATGAGACCACGTTTTTTTTTGCTTGTTTGTTCTGTTGTGTTTTTTTTTTTTTTTTTTTAAGATCTAGGACCAGGAAAACTAATCTGTAGTGAAAAAGATTGTAGCAGTAGTTTCTCTTCGGAGTGGGAAAGAGACCTTGGGTATTTTTAAGAATGATGGAAATATTCTGTATATTGATACGGATCTGATTATATCGGTGTATTCACAAATAACACTTAAGACCAGAACAATGCACTGCATGTAATTGGCAAGTAGAAAGTTTAAAAAAAATTCAGGTATGTACAGCAAGAACTTTATTGAAACCTTGAATACAGGCTTTCTTGGACTTCATTAACTTTCATATTCTCTTTCATTCAGGTATTCATTAGGGAATGATTATATTGAAGAGTAAATAAATTGCTGTTAAAAATTCCTAATCTAGGGAACCAGCAGTTAGTGTAATGGCTATGTCGCTGGATTCCCACATAGTCGACCGCAGTTCGCGTCCCGGACCCGGTGGCTTAGAACTCACGCCGGGCGTGTGTGCGTGCATACCCAAGATCCCCAGAGGAGAATGGAGGAGAAGGGATTGCGGCATGACCAACCCCCCTGGGGGGTGATTTCTCGCTTTCTGTCTCTATGTTTCTCTCTGTCTGTCTGGTGAGCGCACGCGCCCTATAGCGAAAAAACCTCTCAAAAAAAATTTCCTAATCTAGAAATCTGTTCTGAGAAAATAATTGTAAGTGCAGATCAAAACGCATATGCAAAGCTGTTTATGGAGGTGTTTTGATGTTATATTTACATTGAATGTTACCAAAATTGTCAAAAGTTATGACACATTTATGTAATAAATTATTTCACAGCTAAGAAATTAAGTGTTATACAAGGAAATATTACAAATTAATATTGTTGAATAATACAAAATAGAGAACATAGAGATAACATTATTTCATCTTTGCAAATAATATGTAAATGGCAAATCCTGAACAAATATCTACCAGATTGTTAATAATGTTTATTTCTGGGATTGTGGATGACTTATTTTTTAAATTTCATTTTCCATATTTTGAGTTCTTTTAAAATGTAAAATAAATGATAAATTATAAAGTTTTACAGTAATATGTAAAATCTAATAAAGCCCCAAGCTTGCTTTATTTGTCTCTTCTATAAACAGTCAATTTTGGGTAAGTCATCTATAAAAACACATGGGAAACCCACAAGCTTTTTCCAAAATCAACTGCTCAGTTGTTGCAGAAAAAGGAGACTGAATTAGGTTTCTTTCCCTTCCTGATGAAACCTGCTCTTCTCTTCTCCCATCTTTCCGCCCCCATCTCTTCTCCCCCTCCTGCTCCAATTCTGCTGGTCTCTGAACCATGAAGAGCAGTGATGCTCTTTAGGAGATTCTAGCAAACACTGATATCACCAACATCCATGCCATTCTAGAAATACATTTCATTTGGCTCAATTTCCTAGTCTGCAAACTTGTTTTAATCAAAATTGGAATCAGTGCGATAAGAAGTCAGGTACATCTCAGCCCCACTGTTTGGTATTTTGCTAAAATTATGTGAGCTTGGGAGTCTGTAAGAGATCGCCCTGCACTAGAAGGGTTTCTGTAAGTTTATAGGTATGGGGCACAGTGATTAGTACTAAAAAACAAACAAACATATTTTTAAACAACAAATCAGTTTATTAAAACCAAGACAAAGAAAAATACAATAATAATAATATAAAAGGAGGTGAAAGAGCATGAGGGAAGAAAAAGAAATGTCAAAAAATCTTTCCATGGGTTTTATTTACCCAAAGGTAAATCCAAAAGTTGCTACAGGACAGTGCGCACAAAATTCTCCCACAGAAAATGCCGCCTCTCCCGCTTCACTGGCAGTTGAGTTCACAGTAGAAATACATTCAATTCCACATAGTAATAGCGCTTTAATAACAGATGAAAATATGTTTTATGGTGTGTGTTGATAACTAAATGCTTATCCTATATATAGAAATTCAAATAATTGGAATTTCTCATAGCCTGCATCCAGTTGAGACCACTGGAGAATACCTTGATATAGAAGGTTAAAATCAATAGACTGTGTTTTGGTTATTTTTCAGAAGATGTCTGCTGTATGTTTAATATACTATATTTGTATTATGGGCTCTGCTTCCTGTAAATCTGAGGTCTCTCTTTCTTGAATGAATGAGGAGATAAGCAATTGAATTTGAAAGATACTTTATGCAACAGAAAAGCAATTTTGTTCCTGGTTATCAGAGGGCAAGAAGTGAACTAGCAATTGAATGCTAAATATTTTTAACCCGTGGGATTCTGGTCTGCTTTGGGCCCACTAGAGATTATATTTTTCAATCCATCTCAGCTATCATGTTTTGTATAATGGAGAAGTAATTTGTTGAAAGTTTAGTCAATTTGAAGTATTTTACTCCTCATGGATGTGGATTTTGTGTTATAAAATCTCAATTTTCCATTTTTAAAAAAGGGAAAGGAGGAAGATTTTTATTTCTACCAACAAGGATACATGAAGCATTGAAAATTAGTTTCCTTTAATTAGGGTCACTTTGTGATGAACCAATGTTGGCTTTAACCATTATTCATGATGGTCTTTAAAGATCTTGGTGCTCTCATAATAAAATGAAAGAGGTTGACATTTTTCCTTCACATTTTATTGTGAAAACCTTTGTTCAAATTCATTCATCATCCCCAAATAATTTTTTTTGAGAGGTTTTTGCTATAGGGTGCATATACTCACCAGAAAGATGAGAGTGACAGACAGAAAGCGAGAAATCACCCCCCCCCCTGGGGGCGGGGCGGGATGGCCACGCCGCAATCCCTTCTCCTCCAGGATCTTGGGCACACATGCACACGTGCCTGGCGTGAGTTTTAGCCACTGGGTTTGGGACTGCAACTGTGGTTGACTACATGGGAATCCAGCGACATAGCCATTACGCCAGAGTCTGACTCCAGGTATCATTAGAAACAACTGAGTATTGAACTCAGTGCTAGAAACTGACATATTCGTTTTTTAAAAAGAGAAGCCAACAATGATAGATTCTCCTTGGAATCGTTGTACAGGGAAGGTAGGATATGGTACGTTGAGTCTAATTCCCTGTTACATCTCCTTTAAGCCCTGAAAGCAATCTTGGAGGTAGAAGCCTTAAAATCACCACATATTCTAAATGCTCTGCCATTCAATTTACCCTTAGATCCCTGGTTTTTCCCCCTCAGTCTGAGCCATCTGTTTGTAGATTTGATCTGAGAATGTGTCAGAGGTCCTTCTACAGAATTTCGTTTCCAGTATTTCTCTCCCTTGTTCACTTAATTCTTCCTCGTATTAATTGTTGGCATCATCTCTGACCTACCCTGGTTCCTTAATTACTGGTTGACCTCCCTCTCCTCCTTAGTTCTCTATTTCTAGTTTAATTCATTCACATACATTAAATTATATTAATAAGACAAGGTCTCTACCTTTAAGAAACTTATAACTAAGTAGAGCAACAGATATGGCAGAAGAATGCACAGACTCCCCATTTTGATCCTTGCTCCCCAGAGACATCAATTACCTTAAGAAAAATTGACTCCATTTCCTGCTCTGTGGCACCAGGATTTCCACTGTGGGGAGAGCTCTTGGCAGCCCACTGTGAGACATGGGCACTTACTACTGCATAGCTGGCCAGTCATGATTTACCAGGCCTGAAGTGCTCAAAATTAATTGTTCATGTTCTCATACCCAATTTCATGAACTTTACAGTTCAGTTAAGGAGGTGAGACTTGATATGAAAATGGCAAAGACCTAAAACAAAAGATTGGGATGGGTTAATTAGGGGAGGAATGATGAAATACATAAACATGTGGGGCCCAGTGAAAGCTTAAAGACAGCAGTGTGGAAGGTCTGGTTAGAAGATACTGAGCTGGGTAGAGGGAGAGTGGAGAAAGGGCTACAAAGATCGTCTGGAATCAGTTGGAGCATCAATTAAAATAATGTATGTGAAGGAGCTGTGTGAATTTCAAAACACTATAGAAATATTTATATATATATATATAAAACTATTATTACAATACTTGAAACTGTGGTGGTTGCTAGTGAAATAATATTTGATTTAGAGCTTTGTTATTTCTTTGAAAGAAAAGAGTTTTGAAGATCATTGCTTTGAATAGTTCTTCTCCATGTCCCATTGCCTGTAGCTATCTTTCTCTCTTATTGACTTCCTTTTGGCTATCTTTAGTACAAATGGTGAAACTGAAGAAAAACTTCAATGCTTTGCTCTCCACTCATTTTAAAGGTTCTTCATCTCTTTAAGAGTTTAGACTTCTTTTTATAACTGTGTCAGCCCTAAGTCTCAGAGGTCCTGCCTAGCCTTGAGGTTTGTTTACTGCTCAGCAGGGATTTGTTTACCACCTAGTAGGAAAAGAGTCAAGAAGATAAAAGTCAATCGGGAAGTAGAAAGATAGCACTAGGCAGAAAATACCAAGAAAATAAGATTAGAAACACCAGGCCCAAGTAGGGTTGACATTAGCAGTACGGTGACCCTAGGAAGCCTGCTGGATGCACATATTAGATCATTTTGTTGTGTAGATGGTTAGAGGTATTTCACATCTCTCAAACTACTATGTGCCTGGAGAACATGAGATAGCATTTAGACTTTTGTGTTTTTAAAAAAATCCTCAATCATTTAATTTTCTTTTAAGTCCCCAAATATTCATGTTTCTGGTTCCCAAGGTTTAGATGGCTAGCCAGATTGAATTTGGAGAGATGTCTTGGATGAATGAAAAGTTAAGAAAATACAATTCATCCTAACATAGTAAATCAGTAAGATTGTTCTTTAATCGAGTCCTTTGATACAGTTTATATTGGTGAATTTTAAGTCTCATGATATCCTAAAATAGCATCAGGATGCACAGATCAACTTATTTTAAGTCAAGCATAAGAGTATTTTTTTCTGTTTCTTCGACAATTGGTGCTTTTGTTATGTTATGAGTAGTTACTTCTCATTAATAGGATAGACAGAAATCCTGGTTTTTAAAGAGCCTGAAAAATACAGGATGTTTTTTGTAGGAGCATTTTGTAGGTGAACGTATATTATTTATAACTTAGATGATAAATATGGTAGAATAACCTTCATGAAATCCTTTAACATGTATGTTTTTATCAACTATTTTTAGGTATTCTTAAATTCTATGTGTTGCACTCCTGATTGTGCTAATTCACTTGAACATGGAGTTAGATAACTGATTTTTGAGTATTAAAAAGTAGAGTTTACAATCATTGATTGAATTGCTGTTATAGCTGGAAGCAACTGTTTCTCAGCAGTTAGATATTTATTGTGTATGAATTATATTAAGAGATAAGTAGGATGTGTAATTCAGAATATTTTAAACTGAAATTTGAGGCCATCTAACACCATTAAAATATATTAATGAATCATTCATTCCATAGACATATATTGATACCTACAGGTTTTTTAATAGGCATGTTAGCCAGAGGTATTTTTCAAATGTCAACAACTAGAAATTAGGCAGAAAATAATGAACTAATTGCTACATTTTGAGTAGCAGGTAGGTAATTATCTTTCTAGAGAAGTAATGCAATATTATTAATATTGATGGAGGGAAACACCTCTACGTATTGGGAGTTTCCAATAAATGCCATGCGGGATGATGAGTCATGAGCGGGCTGGAGCAGATCATGGAGAAGGCGCACATGCCTTGGAAACGAGGAGGAGGCTCACACTTAGTAACTGTTCTTGGACTTGTTTTATAAGCCATTGCTACACTTCAAAAACCTGCGAGCCCCTGGGCAACCTGTGTGGATATTTCAAAGATTCCAGGTAGAACTGGCAGAAGGGTAATTGTATCCTGTGGAGCTTGTGGGAAGGGTTGGGAGGATTATTAGAGTTTATTAACTATCCTAAGGGATTTCCTACATGTCTTTCTTAGGGACTCTGAATTTCGACATTTACTCCTCAGTGACCCCTTTAACCTTCAACCTTTTCTTTCTTCCAATTAAGTTTTAAACGTTTCTACAAGAAGTCATATTACTAGCTTCTACTTTGACTAAAATATTGAAATGACTCCTCTCTGCAGCCCAAATTTGACCCTAGGCATCTGAGATTTTTTTTAAACCAATTTTCACTGCTTGCTAGTAATTTATACTCCTGTAAAGTCGACAAGGCCTGACTTTTCTCTACAAAGCCACCTAGTCCTTTTACAGGGGGAGTCATTCATCCATTCTACACAAGTTTGTGGCTACTGACTTTCGTACCATGCTGGGTGCTGGTGGTACAACAAAAATTATTTAGATGACAGAAGTCTCAAAAAGAATTTCATAGCCTGAAGAGGACATAGATAGGTGATTACAGTACAAAAGAAGAAATGGTATCAGGCCAAGAGGAAGTGACTAATGCCATCTGAGGGATCCCAAAAAGGCTCCATAGGAGAGGTGATGCTTAAACAAATCATGAAAGGCAGACATATATTTTCCATTGCAAAGTGTGGGGGAGAAAATAAAACAGACTAAAGCCTGAAATCATGATCTGGGAAACACCAAATAACAGCATAGTTGGAGAGCTCACAGTGAAAAATGAAGCATGGAAGCCAAATAATCAAAACATATTTAGGCACTTTTTTGTTTTTTAAGAGATTTTTGCTATAGAGCACATGTGCTCACTGGAGAGACAGAGACAGAGACAGAAAGCAAGAAATCACCTCTCAGTGGGGACGGCCACTCCACCGTCCCTTTTCCTCTCAGGATTTGGGTACACATGCACATGCACCTGGTGTGAGTTTCGATGCACCAGGGCCAAGACTGAAACCGTAGTCGGCTACATGGAAGTTCAGTGACGTAACCATTATACCATCCGCTGGACCCATTTTTAGGCACATTTTTCATTAGAAATAAATTCTAAGATTCTCTTCAAAAGGGCAGAATAGGCTGGTATATCAAAAGTTCTTAGCCCAATATAGATAAATAGGGAGTTTTAAAAAGTACTATTCTGAGGGACCAGCAGTTAGCACAATGGCTATGTTGCGGGACTCCCATGTAGTCGACCGTGGTTCGCGTCCCGGACCCAGTGGCTTAAAACTCACCCCGTGCACGTGTGCATGCGTGCCCAAGATCCTGAGAGGAGAATGGAGGAGAAGGGATTGCGGCGTGACCATCCCCCCGGGGGGTGATTTCTCGCTTTCTGTCTCTCTCTGTCTGTCTGGCGAGTGCACGCGCCCTATAGCGAAAACCTCTCCAAAAAAAAAAAAAAGTACCGTTCTGAGCTCAATAGCAAGAAATGAAATCTTCAGTGGCAGAGATGAAAAGGCACCCCCGGAGTTAAATGAGACTTGAAGTTCCAGGGTATATACAGGTGCTTGACCTTAAGGACTGAAGTCAGGACCTATGTCACTGTGTGCCAAGGAAACAAGTCAGGTTCATCTACAGCCTTGGGAGAAATCCTATGTGCTGATCCTGGAGAAAGGTACATAGCATACCATGGATGTTGCTGTTATGTTACTGCTTCCTAAATTGGTTGGTCATGTTTTTAGTTTTTACTTCTTCTTTCATCCACTATTTGTTTGGAGAAAGAGCTGACATGCTGCTGGACGAGACTTCCCTGGGGTGCAATGAGAACTTGTCTGGCTGCCACCACAGGGCCTTGGGTTTCCAGGGGCAGAACCCTCTCATAGTCTTTGGTGGTGTCGGGAGTGTCAGTTTAGAAAAGTCAGTGGGACAGGCTGCTGTGACAGCAGGTGGAGATGTGGTTAAGATGGTCTGTCCTTCCATCATATCCACAGGATGGAAGAACCTTCCTGCCAGTTCTACGTGTGCTCTTTGAACCCTCCACACAGTTTGCTGGTAGACTCCCCCATTCTGTTTTGTCTGTATGGCTTTTTCTACCAGTTTTTTTCCCATGTGTTTTATTTCTGATATCTTATACAAATTGCTCACTATTCTGGTTTTCTGGCACCCTCATTCCCTCTACCCTACACATCTCTTAGATTTCTAGTGCTATTTTGGATTTACTTCCACATTTATTCTGTGACGTCACTAGACTTTTGCAAAGAAGGAGGGGTAAATGTGTGTTTCACCAAATATTGGGTTATTGCAAAAGTTGCGATGTATGTTTCTATATTTTCTGTGCAAAAAACACATCATGACTTTTCTGAAGATCTAATATAAATGATCTATTCTATCCACCCCTTCCTTAAGGTTGCTCCATGGTCACTCATGGAAAGTAAAATTGCTCCAATTAGTGAAAAGATAAAACAGTATTGTTTTTTATACTTATCTGATATTCCAGTACAGTAACAGTTCCTCAGACATAAGCTCTAGAGTATAATTTATCCTTTTGTCTTAACGACTCCATCTGCCAAAGTGCTATACTTGCCAGCTTTGTGAGGGACTGCAGGGATAGCTTTAGTGACCATGATGCACAAGGAATTTTGTTGGTTCAGTAAAGGGAGAGCTTTTATCAGGGACTGTGAGATGGCTTCAGTCTGTGTGATTGTGTAACATGATGCTTAAATACCACTGCTCTGGGAGCCTAATGTATCTGATTCAAATCTGAGAAGACATTTTTACTGATTAGAGACTAAAGTGGTCTGTAGCAGCAGAGAAAAAAAAACTACATTTGAGAAAAGATCACCTTCCCCTAATCATAGGTTAGGAGTTTGGCTTTCCCAGTGAGTGAGTAAATCTGTAGTAGAAATGTCTGTATAGGGTCATTTAAAACTGGATTTCTACCCAAGAAGGTCTCCTGTAAAGATTGAAGGGACCTCAGTCCATGTGGGCTTCTGTGTTCTGCTCAGATGCAGAATCTGAGGGTGAGTCATAAGTAGAGAGTCAAAAGAGAGTCGCTGCCCCTACTACGTGTTCCCCCAAGTGTGTGGGGGAGAGAGCTCTTGGCATCTGCAGGGCCTGAGGAAACCAACACCAAATTACTCTGGTGTCGGTAAGATCTCCTACAGTTCATTTTCTTCTCTAACTCTGTGTGTGTCACTGGCTACTTGCAGAATGAAGTTAGAGGAATAAAATTTCTAGGCAGAGAAATAGAGAAGTCACTCGTGTCCTCTCCTTCCACTATAAGCTTCCAACTTGAGGCAGCCTGAGCTGGGAAAGGAGAGGAAGCTTGAAGTCTAAAGACCACACTGAGCTTGGACTATTATATGGTGCCTATGTTAATTATTATTAGTCTTATTTATTTATTGAGAGAGAAGAAGAAGGGAGAGGGAGAGAAAGAGATGTATTTTTGATAGGGTCTTGCTGTTGCAATCCTCTATCTCAGCCTACCAGGTAGCTAGGATCATAAGTGCATACTACTGCATTGCACCCAACCTGTTCAGGTTGGTCCAGGATCTAAACCTGGTCTGCTCATGTGGCTCCAGCCTCACACAGTGGCTTCCTGTTGCTTACCTACCAGTACTGGGCCCCTAAATGACTTCTTGCTAGGCAATATTCTGGAGACTAAAATTAAAGAGTGTTGAGAAACATCTTTGGCAATTTCCTCAAGGCAAAGAGAAAAAAATACCACAAGTTCATTCTTGAGTACATTTTTCTTATTATCTCAGTGCTTGACTTGTTGAAAGAAACATTACAGAGACAAATCCTCTACCCCTTGGGGCTAAATTTGCTATATGTACTGGGGACTGGTCCCGATCTCTTTCTGGTAAGGAGTTTTCTTGGAGTCTAGAACACGATATTCTAGACACTGGGAACCCAGTTCCGCCATGTCCTATTGGCACTGCTCTAAATTTTTGTCCTATTAATAGGACAAAATGTTTTTACAATTCTCATTAGTTTGGGGACTTTAGCTATTATGCCATTATTCTATCATGAAAATCTAGATGTGAAGGAAGAAAATAGAGACCTCAATCTATATCAATAGTTTTTATTTTTAAAATTTTATTTATTTAAAATTTTATTTATTTATTTTTAATTTGAACAGATAGGGAGAGAAAGGGAAAGGTAGAAAGCAAACCTACAGGTCTGGGACTTCCACTGTGGTCTACCTTGAGGAGTCCACAGTGCAAGCACCTTAGCCACCATGCCACCTGCTGGCCCATGTATCAGTAGTTATAAAGTGAGTTCTAAGCCAGCTATTTCAGCCTGACCCGGGAACTCATTATAAATTCTTGAACTCACTGAATAAGAATATCTGGGTCTGAGAGCAATCTGGATTTTCACAAGTCAAGAGATTTTTTTAGACAAGCTTAAGTCTGAGTACCATAGATGGTCAACCTAACCTCATTTTCTTTAGCTGTTACATCTTCAGTATTTTGAACATTTTTTTTTTTTGGTATTTTTAATATTGAGGGATATTGCTTGGCACGGTACAAACTGTTTGGAGAAACTCTATTGAATGTGCTATCTTTCTCATTTTAGATGATGCATTCAAAATACCCCTTGGTTTCTTTGAATATGGAATTTCTGAAGTAGTCTGGCAATCTGGATCCCAGCTGAAGGAATTCCTAAGGAATAAATGGAAGCCCTTTTAGCATTAGAAAAACCTGGTTACCAGGTCTGTTTTTATATCCTACTAGTTGCATGACCTTGAATAAATTGTTTAAAATTTCTTTGAGCCTCAGTTTTATAAAATCTGACCCAGGGGTGACAATCAAAGTACTAACATTCTAGAAGTGTTGAGAGAAAGAAATGTGGATGACATGTATAATGTGAGCTGAGTGTTTAATTCAGTGTGTGGCACATAGTGAGCTTTCAGGGGGTAGTGGTTGTTATTGCAGCAGCTCCTGTGTCCTAGTATATTTCCAGATAAAGTCTGCTGCAGGTCTTCCACAGTCTAAGAAGTCAGCCTTTCTCTCCAAGGCTGCTACTGTCTCAGACTTTCCTAGACTTCATGAAGATATTCTGTCAGAAGTTGATTCAAATTTCTTTCTGTAATTTTTATTATTCTGTCATTGAGATGAAATGGGCCTCAGTGAGATGTCCAAAGCATAGGAATTGAGCTTGTACTTCCAAGCAGCTGGGAATGTTAGAGAGGCCATGTCTTCTGCTAGACGTTGGGGATAGCTCATCCTTAAATATTTAGTTTTCTGCCCCAGGTCAACAACTTCTCAAGCATTAATTAATATCACTAAATAAAACATTACATTTCTCAGATTTAGAGCATCTGAACTAGTGAATTGTTACTACAGTATTTTCTCCCAGCATAAATATCTGTAAGTACTTATTTGGGTTACTATTGGGTTATTGAAAAAGCCATGGAGCATTTTTGCCTCACAAACAGAAAAATATGTCATGACTTTTCTGACAACCCAATAAATGGACCATCTAGGTGATTTTCTGAAGACAGAGTATTTGGTTTTGCATTCTTTAGTGAGGAAAAAAAATTCTATTATTTCCATCAAGGTTAACCTTATAGCAAGCTGGGTGTCCACCTGTGGCATGGTGGGTAAAGCAACTGGATCCCACATGGTCAGAAGTACAGTTCGAGTTCCGGACTTAGTAGGTGAGAAACACACCAGATGCATGTTCATGTATGCCCGACATCCCTAAAGGAGAAATGGAGGAGAAGGGATTGTGGTGTGACCATCTTCTATGGAGCGTCCCTTCTCCCTTTCTCTCTTTCTCTCTATCTCTCCCGATGAGTGCACATACCCTCTGATAAAATCTTAAAAGAAGAAAAAACTATGTATGTAGCAAGCTGTTATAGAAGAGTAATTCAGAACAACAGCTTGAAAGGAGCTGTGCTCAAATCCCAACTCAGCTTCATGCAATTCGTCTGATGGTAGGAATGTCATTTACCCTATCTAAACCTCATTGCATCAGCGACAGAATGAAATAGTGCAAAGAGCATCTCCTTCGTATTTCAATGGGAGAGTCATTTGGGAACACCAAGGTAAAACACTAATTCCAGGTGTTGGAACACAGAAAAACTCTAACATTGTAGTTGTTATGGATCTTCCAAGAAACAGATATCTAATAGCATTAGGAATGCATGAGTTTAATTGAAGGCTATGCTTGTGAAAGCTAATGGGAAGGAAGCAGGTGAAGACAAGAGATTCTACAAATAGTGCTGATCTGACACCTGAGAAAGGTGAGAGGGCAGAAGTATTGGGTAGGGACACTTTCAGATTGTGGCATAGTTCCACGAAATGGGCCATGCTAATGGGATATTTTCAAGTCAAAGTGATCCTTTAGTGGGGTGCTTCTTCTATGGGAACAGGCCAGTACTGGTGCCCTGCCATGCTTAGTCATTTTCAGGAGCACTCAGGGGAAGTGCAGCCTAGGCACACACTTGCTGGTGAACCCAAATGGATCCATGGTCAACTATGCTTCCCACAGGGTGAAATGTGAGCAGCATATATGCATGGCTGCTTGACTCATTTTTCATCGTTGGTGAGGATAGGTCAGAACTGCTATAAATAATGGCCCAGACTGAGCCCTACACAAGAGAAGTGGTCAAGGAGTAAAGAAAGGACTGAAATCCACTCGTACACCAGTTGCTAGACTGTGCATCCATGGAGCAGGTTCACTTGGCAGGGACACTGATCTAATTCACAGAAGAGTGTATCTGGGCAGTAATCCAGCCACAATATTTCATGCTACATTAAACACAAAACCTTTAATAGCAGTATCAATGAGAGGTCATCAAAACATTTATGGAAAATGCATTTTATAGGAAAAAAAAAGCTGTGTATGGGATTCAAACATTTTTGCACCAAAATAAATTTGTACCTTAATTTGTTTTTTTCTATGAACATTTCAAAATACCCTCATACGTGTGCATGCATACACATGTGGCTCGAATAGTGAGTAGGAGGGCGAGCTCTGGTGATCATTTGCTGGAACTCAATACCGTTAAACTGGAAGGCCCCTTAGCGTAGCATTAACACTCTCTTGGGAGGACAGTGCAGGATCTGGAGGTTTCCTTATGACGAAAAATGTGTTTTGGTAATTAATCATTTGAATGTGAGAGTGTCTCTTCTGTTGAAAGCAGTCAAACTCGTCACCTAGTAAGAAGGGTGATGTTCCAAAGGCTTCATTTATCTCGGTTCCTTTGTACTCAGCAGTGTCTGTGCAAATTGCCTATAAAGTAAAACGCATGGGGAAAAGCCACATAGAAGGTTCCTGGGTAAAGCTTTGTTTTAACTCTAGGTGTGATTCTCCATTTATTATCATAGAGATCTGTATCAAATATTCCCACACTGGAAACAATGATTAAAAACACTTTCTCATCTGATTCTACAAAACTGCAGATTATAAACTGTTAAAAAAAAAAAAAAAAAAAAAAACAACAACAGAAAAGGGAGAGAGAGAAAGACCAGTAACAGGCTGCCCAGCCCTCAAGAAATGAATGGTACAGTGTTTGGTGGTGAGATTCTGGGTGCTGACTGTGGTTTTGTGTGCCACGGACAGCTGGAGCAGGTCTGTGATGTGTTCTCCCCGTGGTTCTGAATTAGTTAACAGGCTACATAATCTTCATGTGCTGCCGCTAAGATTTCAGGTATTTTAAATCTAAATGAAGCCACTTTGCTTATCCTGTGTAAATGGAACTTACAAACAGAACTGCAATTTCATTTAATAGCTATAAACCATTACTCTAATGGTTTGACAAATACCTATGAGGATAGACTGCAATATTTCATCCAAGAAAGGACTGAATATTAAATAAATGTAACCTCCCAATGGGTTCTACTTTAACCCCCTACTAATTTTGGAGGGTGGATTTAAAAGCTGAAAGCATTTGAGAGTAAATGTTAGGGATGGATGCAGCAGGTTCTGTGGTACAGATTAGCACTTTATCCCAGTAATCACAAATCCTTTTTTCATCTTCCATTATCACTTCAAACTCATCATTGTAAAGTGCAAAACTTAACTCAGAAGTTGGGAACACCATTGCTTCCCGGTCTGACATCCTGCTGGGGGATTTAAGCAATTAACTAATTTCTCTATTTTCTGCTTATGCTTATTTTTTGAAAAAAAAAAAAAAAAACTAACACTAAACACTTACAAATCTCATCTAGCTTGACATCAATGGAGTCAAAAGTGCATGTCCCAACAAAATGGCAAGATGAAATTACCTTTCCATAGTTAGCAAATTGATCAAAGGCACCATCTCTAGACTGAAAGACTGAAATGTTATCAAGGGACTTTTAAATAAGAGGGCTCATAAGTTGGAACATTTGAATGGTGTCTAGAACCAGAAAAAATGATTTCTGTGATTAAAGATACTTTTGATGTTGGCTGATTATAGAGCCAGAAAAATAGGACAATGCCCTAAGGACAGATGTTTTCAAGAAAAAATTTGATTAAAAAAAAACAAACGGGTGTGGGGATGGTTTTCACGCAGAGTATAATAAAGATTTAGCCTATTTGGTTCATACTATTTTTTTCCTGATGACATATCACTTAATGCACCCAAAAGAACACTTATTCTGACAATTGGGGGAGGAAAAAAAAGCTATGGGGGGGACCCACAAAAATTGATCATGTTGGTAATAACCTAAGCAAAATAACAGCAGTTACAAACCCTTTAATTATAACTGGCTTTAAAAAAAAATCTGAAACTGCTTATAATGGTTGCTTTCATTCTGTAGTTTTGTTTTGTGTTTGACAAGAGAAAAAATGTGCTGAAAGCTTCTGATTACCCAATAGCAATTACCAGAAAACCAATCAAAAGGCAATTTGGATTTTTAGAAAAGTGTGACTTATCAGTTTATCCAATAGAGCTGTTTTATTTTTAATTTTTTTTCTTTTTTAGCTAATTGGATGGTGGCTTAAAAAAATTTCACAGGAACACAGATTTTTTTTTTTTTTTTTTTTAACTAATAAAACAGACCAATAAACAAGACCAGAGACGTATCTTTCACTGTCAGAAAAATTGTCCCTGTCACTACACCTATTCATTTCCTAAGATTCTTCTTGGTTTCCAGATTTTCTTATATTCAGTTTCTGCACCTGCAGCATATCCAGAAACTGCTGTGAGGAGACCCTTTTTTGACAACAAAGCAGGCATGGGGTGTGCAGCATTGCGTTCTGATGAAAAAATAACATCCCTATGAATTTTCTAAATTGCATAATGTTTCTTCAAATGACAGGAAAAGGATACAAATACATGTAATGAACTAATTTGAGGTATAAATTAGCCTCCTTAGTAGCTTGATAGGGATTTAAAAGAAAAAGAGTACGTGAAGCATGAGCCTCCATTCTCCTCTCACCTCTTCAAACCCCTTCCCCACCAATCCATCCTGGCCCAGCAATGCATTTCATTTGTCTGCAGATGAAACAGCAGCCACTACCAACCAAGAAGTCACTTGTGCATGTGTGTGTGTGTGTGTGTGTGTGTGTGAGAGAGAGAGAGAGAGAGAGAGAGAGAGATTCAAGTGTTGAAACAATATTCCTCCAACAGAGAGCTTGAGGCTACTGTGCACATATGTACATACACACACACACACACACACACACACACACACAGAGAAGGAGGAAGGCCTGTTTAAAAGA
>NW_006206544.1:219575-226108 GCF_000334495.1 Tupaia belangeri chinensis
ACACACACACACACACACACACACACACACAGAGAAGTAGGAAGGCATGTTTCAAAGAGTAAATGTTTCCATCATTTTCTGGAACAGGCCAGTTGTAGACAAATTTCCTTATCACTGCATTCATAGGTGTAATTTCTAATGGTGAATTTTTCAAGAGAAGTTCATGTGATAAAAGTTAAACTTGCTCTACATTAAGGGGGAAAAAAAAACAAAGAAAAAGAAAAAGCAGCCTCTGCTGTATCGAAAGTTGCTTTTCATTGGAAAGATGCTGAAGGCACAAGTGTACAATTGTTTGCCTTTCAATATTCCATTTGCAAGAACATCTTTTCATTGATCTCTGTCTATATGTCCTGAAAGTGTGTGGTGTTAATTTGTTTTTTGAGATATAGATCACATAGTGTTGCCAACATTTATGCTTCCCATTAAGGTTCTTTATAATGGTTTCTTTCAACTTCTTTTGCAGCAAACTCACATCTGCTATTGTAGATAGAACTCTATACAAATCCAAACAAACAAAATAGAAAAAAAAATACAGTTATGAAGAACGCTGAAGTCCTAATACCTTTGATGGCATTTTATTTCACAGCGGAAATATGTTTTGTTCTGACATGCATGAGTGCTTGACAAACCACTAGAAGTTAGTTTCATAGACAACTTCATGGTGACAAGTTCTTATCTCCTTTATTGAACTCAAAAGAAAATGAAATTTCACACTACTTTTTGGAAACTCTTTAAATGTGAGAGAATTTTTTAAATGAAAATTCTGCTTCTCTATTCAATAGAGGAATTTTGTTAGATTTTTTTCCGTGTTATTTTTTTCTATGCTATTTCTATTTCTACACTATTTCTATTTTTTCTATAAGTACTTAGTACCCTTTCTCAGACCTTGTACCAGGGTGTACTAACAGTGCTGTATTCTGTCCTCTCAACAAACCAGCTAGATAACATTTTCCCCATTTCACTGATGATGAAACTAAGGCTCAGAGATTTTTGATAATTCACCCTGAGTCAGGACACATTATAATAACTTCCTATTGACTCAGTATTTATTCAAAATAGTTCAGATGTTTCAAGAGAAAGAAGGTCATGATTTTAAATCTCACTGGACTGATAAAAACAGGCATTACACTGAGGGTTTATATTACTATTTCCACGGCACTGAAACTTCATATGCATGAAGTGTTATTTTTCTGATATTACATAGCTTGATTTATTTTTATGGTAAGTCCATTGTAGAGTTTGATACATATTTAAACAAGAAAAAAGGAAATTAAATCTTAAAAGATCATTTATATAAGATTAAAGTGGCTGTCTTAAATACACACATGTGGATACGGAAAATGTTAACCACATTTCATATCAGAGGCAGATTGTCGTTCTGCTTTTTTTCTGTCTGAAAAGTTTTTCAGTCACTAATTTTTTCACTAAGGGGAGAAAACACTTGGCTCACTCTTGGGAAAGGGCCCTGAAATCCTTCTGCTCTTAGGCTAGATACAAATCAGTGCATTTCTTTAAAAGTGTCCAGGGAAGGTCTTGATGTTTTAAGAGTTTTAGAGGTACATGGTGAATATGAGCACATTTGAAAGACTTTTTCTTTTTGTCTAGTCAAGAACTCAGATTTGAGATACTATTTGTAGTCAGTCTGTACCTGCTGCTCTGCCCCTGTTGGTTACTCTAGGCCCAGTCTGGGTGCCCTGTGGACTTGCAAGGTTTGAACACACTTATACCTTCTTAGCTGTGGTTCATGGCAAATTATTGAGTCATTGGGAAAGTCTATGCATAGAAAAACCTGTCATGACCTTCCCAATGACCATCATTTGGAAGCTTTAGCTCTGTTTGATTAGAGGATAGATTTTCCAGAGGGTAAACCAGAGCTGTCTGAATAACAGTTTGGCCTTGCTATGGTCCAAATTTGTAGAGTCTTCCCTCAAATGTTCCCATCATGCATCGTCTCCCTCCTCCTTTCCTCTCATATTAGTGTCATTTCAGACCTAAGTCTAGAAACCTGTTACAGCAAAAGCACTCAGGGGCCCTCTTGGGCAGAGAAATCTATAGACTCTAATCGGAGATGAGAAAGGACTATCTCAAGTTTTTGTCAGTTTTCTTCAGGACAACTTCTAAACACTCATTGGACCATTTGTCTGCACTCTCCTAAACAATGAAACTGACCTTATCTTCTGAGTCGTTTAGCCATATCCTGGTCCTACATAGACCAATGCCAGAGAACAACCAGCAGTAGTAGAAGAAGCTATATTCCTACTCTTTTTCAAATATTTAATATTTTTATTTATATTGATAGTAAAAGGCTCAGGGTAATAGAATTGTGAAAGTAAAGAAGGAATAATGATGCTGGAATTAATAATTTAGTTTTTTCTTTATTTTTGTCATTTAATTTCTTTATTTTAACAAATAGTTCATATTTTTATAAAGACTACATTTCAGAGACATTGCTTTTTTATGATGAATATAAAATAGTGAAATAGGTGTCAGATAATGGCAAAAGAGTCATACAACTGGAGCCAAATGGAAAAGGTCCTAAGTTGACATCCCAGGACCTCCTGAGCACACCTGAACACACACGTGCATGCCCGTATCTCACATCAGCTGAGATGGAGTGGAGTGGATCATGGCATGAAGACTCCGTTGGGGATATCTGTCTGTCTCTCTGTCTATCTCTGCCTGTCTCTCCTGAACTAATTTTTAAGAGATATTTTTACTATTGGGCATGTGTGCTCACCAGAGAGACAAAGATAGAGAGACAAAAAGTGAGAAATAAATACCCTCCCCTGGGGGTTTGGTCATGATACAATCCCTTTTCCTTCATTCTCCTCTCAGGATTTTGGGCACTCATGCCACACACACTCAGTGTGAGTTTTAAGCCACCAGGTCCAAGCCTCGAGCCATGGTTGACCACATGGGAGTCTAGTGACTTAACTATTACTCCATCTGCTGGTCCCATGAAAGAAAAATTTTGAAAATAGCTAAATGCCTAATTTCTTAGTTTGAATTATGTATAATATTCACATAATTGACAATAACAAGTGGTGGCTGTGAGCCCTCTCTACTTGGGCAGCCGTTAGTACTACCCACAGACAGGATAGGCAGGAGGGCCAAACTGTGCTAAGGTAGCTGTAAAGTCCAACCTCCTTTTTAAAATCTTTGGAGGGAGCCAAGGATTCTACCAGCTTTCTGTATCCCCTTGAGTGCTTAACACATACTTGCACCTGAGGAATATTTGTTGGGCAAAATAATTCAGTTTTTTCTTCATAGAACTACAGTACAAATATCAAGTATACCCCTTCTCTGGGAGAAAAGGAGTCTACTGGTCTCCAGGCCACCAGAGGTACCATGGCTAATAAGTGAACAGTTTAAGGGAGCTTTCTGAAATCTCAGGACCCAAACCTGAGATGACATAAGATGAGATGACAACAATGAGTGATGAAGGCAGCATATTGCTGTCAGGACAGGTACTTCTTACCGCTTAGTAAAGAGACATGGTAAGAGACAGTTAGAAAATACCATGTTCAGTTTTAATTGTAGACCATCTAAGTAGATGATATCTTGCTATGCAACAGTAATACATTTAAAGATACTTCCAGGCTGAAGGCTTGCTTAAAAGACTAGACTCAAGAAGGCCAGCAGGTGGCATGGTGGTGAAGGTACTGGACACTCCCACATGGCCAACCACTGTTTGAGTCCTAGACCTGGAGGCTGTGCTTTCTCACTTTCTCTCTCTCTCTGGTCAAATTAAAAATAAATGAATGAATAAATAAAATTAAATAAATAATTTTTTTAAAAAAGAGACTAGATTCAAGAGGTGAAGCTCAAATCATCTGAGAGCCTTTTTGTGGTTGCGAGGATCTAAGATTTTACAAAGTTTATTTCGTTTAATAAAACAAATATATAATCCCTACTGAACGCACACATGCAAATACATACCCTTCCAGGTACTGTGAGGGGAGTCAACGCAAAAAGAAAAAAGTATCTACCAGCATCATAGACGAAATCGTTAAAACCAAAAATGCTTCTAATACAAGGAATGATGAAATTGGGCTCTAATGGAAGCGCAAGGGGATGCGAGCATGCTGTTGGTTGAGAAATAAGTTTCAGCTGAGGTGACTTAATGCACAAGGTAGGATTTTAAGTGAGCATTGCATACAGCTAACTGTTGAGGGCAATCAGTACACAGAAAATCCTATCAGAAACCAAAACAGCCAGAACAAAAGCCAAGCTATGAGTTCTGGGAAGAAACAACGTGCCTTTGAAAACACACCTACAAAGGCAAGAGAGTCTCCACCGAGAAAGGCACTGGACTGCAGAACCTGGAAGTGGGATCGTGTTCTCCCGTGTTCTCTCTCAGTTTAAGGGGGTTCTCTGAAATCTGCGGACCCAAACCTGAGATGACATATGATGGGATGACAACAATGAGGGATGAAGGCAGCGTCCCTTGCATTTAAGGGATAGAAAAACAGAAACCTTTGCATTAGCAAGGTTACAACACAGAAAGCTGAGGTCCTAGGGTGATGGCCATGTACTCAGCGGGCTCCCAACCTGCTTTCTCATTACTATTGTTAGTATCAAAATGCAACAAGCATTTTCCAAAGTAATTTATTATGATCATTTAAAGCATTTTCATTATTTCTGCATTTTTCTCCTCACACTCCCCAAACTGTAAAAGATGGACTTTTTGTATTAGTTCCTATTTTAATTACGTTTTACAGCTTTTAAATGGTTTGCAACCACTAATACTTCATGATGAATAGTCATTTGTAACCACTGTCTATTTTCAACAACACATCACAATATCGAATTACAGAAATATTCTCATTCAACCAAAAGGTTCCTATAGACAGAAACCATTTTAGGAAAACAGTGAGATGCCAGAATAAAATCCAAGTTTTCTAAGGCTAGGTGATGGCACAGCCATGGTGCAGTGAGACCCACATGAGAAAGAACATGGGTTTGGCTCCTGGGACCTCTTTGAGTCAGCCAGGCACACATGCATGTGCCTCTAAACCAAGCCAGCTGACATGAGAAGATTGTGGTGTGAAGACCCTGGTGGGCAGTTCTCTCTTCCTCTTTCTCATAGGAGAAATAAGATTAAAAAAAAAAAGTTTTCTTTCAAAAGAAAGAAGTCAGGGAGGGGCCAGCAGAGGGTGTAGTGGTTGCCATTGGACTCCTACATGGCCAACTGCAGTTTGAGTCCCAGACCCGGTGGCTTGAAAATCATTTTGGGTGCATTTGCATGCGTGCCCAACATGCCAAGAAGAGAATGGATGAGAAGGGATTGCAGCCTGGCCATTCCATCTGGGGGTGGAGCGTGATTTCTCACTTTTACACTCACTGTCTCTGTCTCTCTCTCTCTGGCAAGTGCATACATCCTAAGGCAAAAACTTCTAAAATAAATAAATAAATGCAATCAGGGAGATGACATAATGCTTGGAGGTCTCTCCCACTATCTAGCTGTTTTACCAGGACCATGTTACTTTTTAATCTTTAAAAATGTCAAGAATCATCTCTCTGCTATTTTCCAAGAGCTCTCCTCTCTAAAATGGGTTACCCAGTACTTGGAATTCAATTTTACCTCATAAATATAAACTACAAATTTTCATGATTTCATTCAGTGTTTCGAATTAAATCATATACTGAAGGTTTTTATACAATTTAATATCAGCAGCACCTCATATTTGGATATGCAGGGTACATATCCAAAACAAGAACTTGACTTAACCTCCTTGCCATAAGGCAAGGCAGTTTAGTCAGTCTAACCCTAGTTTGGGTCTCTTACCCACCACTGAGTAGCTTAGAAACTTGGGGCAAGTTACGTAGTCCTTCTAGGTGTCAGTTTGTGTGAAACACAGTGATAATAAGGCTGTGTGGAGATTTATTAACTGAGATAAAATATTTAGTCTTAGCACAGTGTTTTCACATATAATACGTTGCACTTTACTATTACCTGCTATTCTCACAACTACCTGACAATGCCATGAAAGCAAATTAGGCATGTTTCCAGCCCTAACGAGAAGGAAGATGAAGTCAGTTGGCAACACCGTTACTATACAGGAGAGAAAAATGCTATTGTCATGAAAGCACATCTAAAAGACTGGGAAGTGGCATTGCATGCTTTCTGCTTAGTGTGTGTGTCATTGACCTTCAGCCCATGGTTTAATGACCTGCTTTCTGGCTGCTTTGCACTATTTCTTACTTCTTGTACACAAGATGCACATGAGAGGATACTTCCTAAATGATGCTTGAGGACCAGGGTAAGAAAGCAAATCCTCCTTTAACTTTCCTTGTAATACTGCTCTGCTTTGTTTAGGCAGGGCGTGAGGCAGTGGGCTTTGCTGTTCCGGTCACATCATCCCAACTGCTACAGGGTCCAAGCACACACCATTAAAAAGATAATTCTTTGGAATAAAGTTTTGCCCTCTAAGAATCTTTTCTCTCTTAAAAAATAGACTATTTTCTAGATTCTAAGATATAGAAAGCATACCATTATTTTAACAGTTCTTGTGTGTGTATGGCAGGGGAGG